>NC_090752.1:22561664-22779164 GCF_036898095.1 Palaemon carinicauda
TTTGTAGGCTGTAATCATTGTGTTCAAGCAATCCCACTCATTGAACACGCGGACCAAGACAGACTGTGCCTGTTCTTTAGGAAAATTAACAGTTTCCTTTGGGACCTTATCCAATCGAATCAGAGCCCCTTCCTTGAGGTGAGCGTAGCCCGGGAAGGGGAATTCAAGACCCGGCGGGTAGAAATCATAATCCGCAAGAGGCCGGGTACCGAAATCTCCGATTGACAACATACCCTCCAAGAAGGGAGCATGCAATGCCAACCTCCAAGAGTTATTCTTATTGAAAGGAGGAAGCTTGGAGTCGTCGGGGACGGGGTATTGCTGTTGTGGCGGTGGCAGCCCCGAGCGCATGAGTCCCTGAACTAGGCTCTCCATAGAAGCTATTCTCTCTTGTGATTGTCGCGTATGAGACGATAGTATCGACTCAAAACGAGCAAACATCTTCTCGGAAAAATCCACCGGGTCAGATGATTCCGCCGGGGGGAAACAGGTGCGGGAACGGAGACTACACCGTGAGAGGTTGAAGGCACAGCAATTGGGTCTTGAGAGACTCTGGTGGAGGAAGATTTAGCCTTCGAAGCTGATGATTTCGAAGACCTGTGGTCTTTGGAACACTTGTGGGTCGTATATAAATTCTTACGATGAGCCTTCACCTTGGGGATAACAGGCCGGGGACTGAGACCAGTCCCGGTTGTCCCCGGAAAACCTCGAAAAGAAGAGTGTTCTGAAGGAGAAGAGAAAGCCGGGCTAGGGATAGGAATCTTAGCCCGGGAACCACCTGACTCACCTACGTCCCTACCTGCGTCGGGATCGTCAAGAGCCATGGGTTCCACATCGAGGTTGAGGGTAGAGACGTCCTCAGTTAGGGTGCCACCCGTCTCTTCTTGGTCCGGGGCCGGAAGAAGGGATTTGAACCTCTCGATGAAAGGATCCGCCAATTCTTTGGGGACTGCAGGTGAAGTTTTAGCATGGGGGTAGAGACGGGAACACCAATTCTCAGAGAGGATATAAGGCTGTGAGGCCTTCACGTTGCAGGCGAACCCGCCAATCCAGATCTTGAGGGTAGCCCGAGCTGTATCTTTCTCAAGTTGGGAGCACTGAAAGAGAACAGACTATTAGCGAGGGATATTTGTGCCAAAGAAAAGTGAAGAAGTCCAAGGACTTCGTAGACACCAAGTGAAAGGCATGCGGGAAGTCCAGAGGACTAGTGGCCTTAAAACTAATATTAGAAATTAATTGTAAATCCCTACAAGTCTGCATCAATGAAAATGCACTCACCGAGTCAGATGTTAGAGTGGAGGTCATTGTGTAGCAGACTACACAATTGTCTGGATGCCATACAGCTAAGTCATCCACTCGGACAGAACAGTGGGCGTGTGAATGATACATGTCATGGCCGCAGGGTTGATAGATGACAGCGGCACATGCCGTCATTGCACAGCATACAGTCTGTAAAATAAAAGATACATGAGTATCTCAAAGGAAAGCAAATTAGGGGCCTGGAGGCCCCGATGCTTAAAATATATATATATATATATATATATATATATATATATATATATATATATATATATATATATATATATATATATATATGTATATATATATATATATATATATATATATATATATATATATATATATATATCTCTATCATGATAAAAATTATTTATATATATTCATCAGGAATCCTGAATGAAAGCAAATAGGGGCTCGGGGGCCCCGGATTCTTAAATCATAGCAATATCATGCTAAAAGATTTACATATCAATATCATGATAAAAATGTTTTATATATATATAAACCAGGTATATATTCATCAGGAATCCTGATGATAAAAATGTTGTATATATATATATACATCAGGAGTCCTGAATGAAAGCAAATAGGGGCTCGGGGGGCCCGGGTGCTTGAACGATATCAAGATCATGATAAAAGATTTATATATCAATATCATGATAAAAATGTTTTCTATATATACATTAGGAATTCTGAAGGAAAGCAAATAAGGGCCGGGGGCCCCGGGTGCTTAAGTGATATCAATATAATTATGGAAGATTTATATATAAATATCATGATAACAATGTTTTATATACGTACAGTCTGTAAGACAAAAGATACATGAGTATCTTAAATGAAAGCAAATTAGGGGCCTGGAGGGCCCGGAGCTTAAATATCTACGCATATAAATGTCAATATCATGATATAAATCTTTCATATATAGACATAAAGTATATTGAATGTAAGCAAATCGGAACCCGGGGGGTCCGGAGTGCTTAAATATCAATATCAAAATAACTATTTTGATTGTAAAAGGAATTGAAAAAAGTCAGACCGTAACCGTGATCATATCAAAAGAGGGAAGGGAAGGTCGAGCACAAGGATCGTATATATAATATATATATGTGACTAATATAAAGTTAATCCAAGTAAGAATGAGCAACGTTGGCTCCAGAGGCGGAACTAAACAACTCGACCGGATGGTAATGTATAAAAGCTACTTCCGTGGATCCCGTAATGAAATCTTAATATATATATATATATATATATATATATATATATATATATATATATATATATATATATATATAAGGTCCGTGAGGTGCGTGACACTAGAGGGGGAAAGGGATCTTTAACGGGTCCGTGACGTGCGGTAACGGGGAAGTAGCACGTACAAAACTAAATAAATAATATAACATAACAAGGTACCACGGACCGAGCCGAAAACTTCTCGCCGATCGTTGGCCAAACGAGCGACGGAAAGAAAACGACTACGACCGGGTAGAGTAGTGGAAAGAGTAAGTAATGTACGTTAATGTATAATAATAGTATGCCTCACAGATCAACGGGAACCGCCCGTGCAAAGCGGATGCCCCCGGGAGGGGTACATAGCGCTATAAAGTGACTCAAACTCGATCGGGAGAGAGAGAGGGAGGGAACCCCGGGGTGGGGTATCGGCGGGAAGAAGCTAGGAGTGGGGCGATAGCAGGTATACCAACCTGCCAGACCCACGATTGATATGATCACGCGGAGGGACTAATAACACTATAATAAACATAACGCATGGTAAAATAAGATAGGAAGGCATGCTGGATGATGATAATAATAAAATTAGCTAAACATCAATTGTAAAACAAACGAGGAAGCGAACATGAGACAGGAGAAAATCAAGCCTGACGGCGCTGGGAGTAGGCAGGGCTACCAACATAACATAGGGTCAGTGAAGTGCTAACAAAATGAAAACCAACATGTAATATCTGACTCATGAAAGCCTCTCGAGCTAATGCAAGCAAATGAATGACGTTAAAATGATAAGCAAGTCCGTGGCGTGCGAACGTAAATAATCCAAGTAATAATATGTGAAATAGAACGCTGAAGGCGATCAGGCATGCCAACCTACCGAAAATACGCACACGTATATGTAATAACTGTTATCATAAAAACAGGACAATATAAAATTAATACGGTGTGTGAACCGTGGATATCCATAAGGTTCATAACGAGAAACAATCAGTATGGAGGACTTATTGAAAATCGTTAAGAACGAACGAGAGAGAGAGAAAGAGGGGGGAGCCGAGGGCCATAAAAGACCCACGTGGGGTCGTGAAAAATAAAACTGTTATAATATAAGCAAAAAAGGGCAAGGCCCCCTCCAAAATCTCAAAACTCATAGATCTGGTACTTAACTTAGATGGAGTGACATTGGAGTCCGACATCTTGAGGTAAATCCAGAAAAAACCAGCGAAATTCACACACTAAGGCAAAATAAGGATTAAATAGTGGTTGCTATGAAAAAGGAGTGACGTCACTGGCGTGGGATTGCTAGTAGTAGTAGGATGTTGAACGGCACCTCGCTGTTCGGAGAAGTTGACAGGAGATATCTAAATGGTGCGAGGCCTCTGGTTGTGATTTATTCAGCGCCCCAGTAGTATACCGACACCTTATTTAGGTGAGCGAGCTAGGTTCAACCTAGCATTCCTATACAAATTTTTCTCTGGTATATTCATAGCAGTTTTTACCTTAGAAATGATGTTAAAGGAGCATTTCACTGGGCGGCACGGGTCGGAGCCCAGAAATTTATATATATATATATATATATATATATATATATATATATATATATATATATATATATATATATATAAGAGAAATAATGCTCATAGAGTTAGGACAGCAAGACAAAAGAAAGTTGATAAAATTAGGAGAAGGTCGAAGTAGTAATGAGCAGAAGAAATAGAGGAAAGGGAGAGAAATTTAGATTCGAACTTGGGGAGCATTTTCCTTAAGTTCGAGAGCCCTCTTGCCCGTCACAATTCTTCAACAATATGAAGAAACCATATGATTGAGTCAAGGCATTCTCTCGTTAAGAGGGTATTTTACGTGAAATCATTAGTTTTTCAGTCATACCTAGAACTGGAGAAGGGCTTATTCTTCAATGGGTGCATTATTATTTAACTTGCTTTCACTTCCTTGAGGGTCATTGGTATTCCTATGGAATTCAACTTTTATCAGTTGTTTAGTGATTTGGTTATTGACAATGATGGGTTCGGATCCAGAGGTTGGGAATTCTGGCAATTTTTTGAAATCCATTTCAGTTGCATCTGGTATAAATTCTATATTATTTGTTTTTTTGGGTTTGGGTGGTGTTGTACCTTCAGTTACTCTTTTCTTGTTCACGCATTTTGATTTATGGGGCTCGAGATCAACCATCTCTATTTCTCCTATGTTTTCTATAACCTTGCTGGCACTGTTTGTGGCAAATGTGTTGAATTGGTTTTGCAATGGAATACGGTCTTATTGCTTTAAAGGACCATTTTGGCCTACTTTGTTATTTGTTTTTTATTTACTCTACTGGTATTATTGTTTTCCAGAATAGCTGGAACTGGATGAGAGTTCGGTGGCTTACTAGAATTATTGGAAATCTTGCCGGGCCTTGAGGGATTTGTTGATGAAGGAGGTGAAATCTCAGGATATTGGGATATTTAGATCCAGCAGTAACTGTGGGATAAGTATTCCTTGAGCTAATATTCGACTATACGGGATTGGACAAAACTCTGGCATATGTTGGATTAGAACCATTAAGTTTTTTTTTTTGCTGCACCAAAAGTTATATGCTCATTATTGGTAGTCTCTATTAATGATTGCTCATATTTGTACTGAGGACACAGTTTACAATTGGGAGAGTGAGCTCCCTCACAATGGAAACAAAACTTTTCATGGGTAATCTGCGGAGGTATCATGGAATTTGTTGGGGGTCATGAAATTCGGAACAAATGTAACATCTCTTCTTATTAGTACACTTTACATTAATGTGGCCATACTCATAACACTTACAACATTGCATTGGTCGTGGGTGGAATTTCTTCACCGGAATGTTTAAGTGTCTGATCTTGATGTAATCTGGTTGGTAATGTGATGAAAAGATTAAACAAATTGCATTATTATTCCCTTTTAGTTTTTTAGCTTTAAGAACAGTAGCTGGGAATCTTTTCAGTATATCTTCATCAGAAAAATCACTGAGATCCCTACTATAAATAATTCCTCTTGCGTGGTTGTAAGAGTGGTGAGGAGAGATTCTGAATTATATTTTATGAAGAAGCTTTATAATTATTCAACAATACAGCCTGAGATTCATTACCTGATTTTAACAAGCAGACAACGGCCATAGCGTGTTAAATTTCCCTGTGGAATACAACCCTACTTTTTTTCAATACATTCATAACCCTTTATCAGATTATTACAGCCCTCCTTGTATGAAGTAACATACCAGACTGGTTATGGTACTATTATGGTATTTTCCAAAATTTCTTCATACAAGGCAGAGCACTTGGGTATAAAGTCATACTCCGAGTCAAAAACATTTTTGATATGATGCAATTTCACTCGACAAGGAAGGTGAGAAACTTTACCATTTCTTATTTCATGAAAAGTATTTGTAACTTGCAATGTATTACTAAACATGACATAAGCCTCAAATTCTTGTATATCTTTTGAGAGCTGCAATTTTATTCTTATTACAGGTATATCTCCAAACTTTTTCAGAACATTAAATAATTCTTCATAATTCCCATTGCGAGTAATTCCCTCACAATATAGAACCGTTAATTATTCATTTAAACTGTCATGAGTTTTTATTTCTCTGGTATCTGGAGGAAGTGTGAGTGAATGGTTCCAGTGTAATAACACTGGATGAATTCGAATTCGTCGAGTGAATTATTTTTCTGTAAGAGTCAAACAGAGGAAGCGGATTGGTCGTCAACGGGTTCTGTTGGGGTCGCCATAATGACGAGAAGATTCATTTCATCTGGATATTTCCTGCACCCACCAAGGACACTTAGAGGACGGTTTCATCCCTCAAATTAGTGACGCCCTATGGGCAATATCCAGAGATACACCCCGCCCTCAGCACTTGAGGTGTCATGACGGCCGTCAACGTCAGACCCAGCACTGAGGGAAAGGTTTGATATAAAACTTTCCCCTCGCTCGGGCACGTCGGGTACTCGAGTTCTTTTGATATGGCATGCCGTCCGTCCCACCAGCACCAAATTCAAAGAGGAAGCCAAACCATAATCAAACACAAGCCAAAGTCACCAACAAGTTCATACCCAAGAGTTGGAGATGGAAGAAAAAGTCAAATAAACAAAAGGAAAAGAAAAAGTGCTGACTAATTTAGTTGGATCAACAGCTTGGCACCAAGGACCAGTGGGAAAGCAATTCCTACCGAACATCGGACTCCAGCTGCTGATCCCTAAGCCACCCCATCCTCATCAAGGCTTCAGCATCTGGAGGGTTCTTCTCTTAGAGTTAGGCAGTGGTGGGTGGGTTCGATGTCTCCTTTAGTAAATTTATTCAACAGTCTTTTTGCATGTCCCACACTTGTGTGTTCTAAACTTGATTTGTTTAGGGCAGATTCTTCCAACTTATACAGTTTGCATCTCCTATCAGTTTTGGAGCAAATACCACACATTTTTTCATTCTTGCAAACCTTGGATGGGTGTCCAAATTTAAAAGGATTAAAGCATTGCAGGGGCCTTTGTTTGAAAGGCCGAACTTTAATCCTTTCATTTTCAATAACAATATGGAAAGGTACATCAACATCCTGGAAAGTAAGTATAATAATTGATGTTCCAGGAACTTTATGCACTTTCCATACATTTAGTGGACATATGGAAAGTATCTCCTCCTCTGTAAATTCGTACAGGTCTTTATTAAAGACCACTCCCCTTCCATAACTAAAATTTAGGTGAGGTTTATTTTCTAATGCAATTTCATCACTGCTTATCTGTAAGTTAGATAGTATTGCAGACTACGTCGAGGATTTGGCATGGATGAGATAACTATTTTTCTCAAGACGAGATATACATCTGCAGGTGCAATGGTTCCTACTTTTTCTGAATCAAATTACATATTTTTATGGTTTGGGCTTTCTCTGTGAAGGGATGGGTACATTTGTGTCTTTTTCAAACTAATCAGCAGGTTTATACACATACAATTCCTTTGGGACCTTATCACAAAGAGCTCCCATGATGTTCAATTTGTGCATTTTAATACTACTAATATTACAAATGGCATCAAACGCTTCATCATGACTATCAAAAGATATCCAAGAGTCCCATTTTTCATCTCCGAGTCTCATCTTTATTTCCTTTATCAATCCATAGCACTCTAATGCTCTATACATATCATCATAATTTGTCTCTAATAGAATTTGGGAAACATGAAGGATTCGCAGTTTCCTTACCCAAATTGATAAATTTTTTAACATCAGTCGAGTGGTCCTTTTTGTTTCGAAGGTCGTCAACAGAATTTTCCCTAATTAAACTAGCAGAGAACGAGAACAGTGCCAGGGAAGAGTCAGAATATCGAGTGGATGGGGGTTTGTTATTTGTGAAATCTATAAAGCAGGGGTCGAGAAAGGGATTCATCGAGGTTTACCTGCTTGAGAATATCGAGACATCATAAATCAGATAGGATATTTGTATTCTCCATTATCAGCACAATGAGAGAATATTTTCCAGATGGTTCACTCCATACCCAACCCAAAAGATAGCATCAAAACAGATATAGATGCAGAGGTGTAAGCTGAACCAGCCTGTTAGGACCAAGACCAAGAAAATATGGAATCCTCCTCCCCATATCTATGATGATGGGCTTTCGGCTAAAAACCGAGAGTCCTACTCCAACCATTGGATCCCCCTGGATTCCGAAGACCCAACACTTGAGAATAGTTCCGCCAAAAAGGTCCAAACCATCTTCGGGATGGCTGAGATCATCCAATACTCTCACATATAGCTTTAAATGCAAATACCTCCCAACCGTGACACCTCCTCTAATTCATCAAAGCAGGCAGCAATAACGGGTGTATAAACATCCACACCAGCGGCTATAATGGATGTAGAAACATCCAAGCCAAAAGAAAAAAAAAATAAATATATATATATATATATATATATATATATATATATATATATATATATATATATATATATATCTACATAATATATACATATATATAAGAGAAATTTTTCTCATAGAGTTGGGAAAGCAACATGAAAGTTTATAAAATTAGGAGAAGGTCGAAGTAATATTGATAGAAAGAAAAAGATGAAAGAGAGAAATTTAGATTTGAACTGGGGGAGCAATTTCCCCAAGTTCGAGAGCCCTCTTGCCCATCACCAAGTTTCAGCACGGGAATGAATGCCGTGCTGAAGCTCAATGATTTCATCAAGGCATTTTCTCATTAAGAGGGTTCTAGATTTGAGGGAAGGAGTTAGCAAATAATCATGAAATACGATGATTATGACCTTATGACCTCCACTGGTCAGGAAAATTACTGATAAAAGTACACGGTGATAGATACTAAAATATATTCAACCAATTTGTAACAAAAACGTTGAACCCCAATTTCTCAAATCATGAAATTTTAGGAAAAAAATCTGCTACTACTTTCTTGAATATTGATCAATTTTTGTCATTCAAACATAAAACATAAATGACCCACAGTCAGCATTCAAGAAGAGAAAATACAAAAGCTCCTGCGAGGAACCACCTTGCCGCACTAGGAAAATACCCAATGCATAATATATATCATAATAGTATAAAGAATTCTTCCATGCTATATTATGTAAATTCTTTATTATTCACTAGAAGACACTTGAATAATTAATATGGACTTATATTGATAAAATTTGAGCCACATAGCCCAGCAACGTGCAACTGAGGTACAAGCATCAGTTGTACAATAAAGATAAAGTAAAAAAAGATTGGAAGAAAGTAAAAGGGTTTAATATTTTATTAACCTGTACAACCTTGAAAAGGTATAGCAAAATATATTTACAAAAATATATAGTCTATACATATAACTACAACTGCATAATTCAATTTACACTCTTTGAATGATATCAAATTTCATTGAAACTATGTCCCCTAAGCCAGCTATTATAATGTCTCCAGGAACCACTCGACCAACTCCTGCTGGGGTTCCAGTTAATACCAGATCTCCTGGCTGAAGGGTGAAATACTGAGATATGTAAGAGATAAGATATGGTATGCTAAACACCATATCAGCAGTGTTTCCATTCTGCCGAATTTCATCATTCACCTGAAAAAAAAAAAATGAGTTGAGTAATATACCATTCCTAAATTTTATAAAAAATAGAATAAAATTAATAGTATGACTAATAAAAGTATTTTTTTTTATAGCAAATATAAGAAATAATCTCCTTTTGACAATTCGAAGAAATTCAGTACTACTAATTATGACTAAAAGCAACAATAATGCAGTAACATAAAATGCCGACATGTCATTACTATAGAGAAGTACACGTATATCAACCAAAGTTTTACCTGTGACTCTTCTAGCCAGTGCTACTTAGATTAAAAGTTTCTACCAAAGGTATGCAGTTCAGATTACTTGATGAGGTACTTGGACAACAAGATTGATTGATTGATTGATTTAAAGTTTTCAGGCATCCTGACATCTAAGGTCATTGACGCCGATATCATTTATTTAATATAAAAAGTAAAAGGAATGTTCAATTAAAACCATAAAAGTTGAATGAAATTATAATAGTCAAATAATTTTCAAATGACCTGCTTCTGAAATAAATCTGAAAATGCCGCTCGCATAGTAGAAAACATCATGTCCAAGGATCTTGGCAAGGATGAACTTGCCATCCTGACCTCAAGCCTCAAACAGATATCTATTTCTTAAGTTATTATAATTGGGGCATTTGGTCAACAAATACCTCACTGTTAAAGGTACTAATCAGTCGTCGCAATATGGTTGGTGTTGGCCCTTCAGCAGAAACTCTTGTGTCAACCGAGTGTACCAATACGGAGACGACAAAGAGTCATCTCCCATTTTCGGGGCATCCTGTTATACCACAAAAGTGCTATGACATTTATTACCTCTCTCATTTTATTGTCATCTACACTATCCCAGTGCTGTTGCCATTTATTACAAAACAATTTCTTGATGTAAGGTGGGAAATCATTACAGGGAATGGGATACCTCCTTAGTAGCAACTCGGATGCCGCATTCTTCGCCAGTAAATCTGCCTTCTCATTCCCAGACACTCCTACATGCGCTGCAACCCTACAAAATCAAACTGTTATACCTCTCCGTCCAAACTTAAAATGCCATTCTAAAATCTTTAAAACTAGAGGGTTACTAGAATTAAAAACTTCTAAAGCTTGAAGAACACTCCTTGCATCACTAAAAAATATAAAACTACCCTCCTTTTCCAAAGCTATTTTCTCAATAGAGGTTATTATGTCATAAAGTTCGGCAGTAAATATGGAAGCTGTTAGAGGGAGTGCACCTCTACAATCAAAATCGTTACTATGTACTCCAAATCCAACACCAGCATCAGAATTGGAGCCAACAGTACATATAAAAGTCGATCCCCTATGTTCTGCAACATGTTCCATAAAAAGAAACCTGGATTCTAAGTCAGTCATATTCTTCTTAACTCCAATAAAGTACTTACAAAAAAGATACCTCAGGTAATTTCCATGGAGGCATTGATGATACCTTGATTGGAAGCAACTTAATTCTAATTATATCAACATTGTTTAATAATTGTTTCACCCGAAAGCCATAAAGATGAGGAGATTTTGGGTGTAACTCAAAGTATGTTGAGTGTCTTACAAGGTTTGAGCTGAAAGGCTAAAGAATTAGGGAGTCTTTGCAATCTAAACCAATACAAAATAATAGAAGACATTCGGTAAAGGTCTAGAGGCAACTCTCCATCATCAAATGAGACTTGTGATAGGTGAAGTTCTCAACGCCCCTGTGGAGAATTTAATACCAGCATGATGTATAAAATCTGATATTTTTAACCGGCTTGCGGTGGCTGAGGAGTATATTTCCCATCCATAACTAATTTTGGAAAAATCAAGGCCTTATATAATTTCAAAATAGTATTGCGGTCTGCTCCCCATGATGGATGGGACAATACTTTTAAAATATTCAGAGCCTCAAGACATTTAGCTTTTAACACTTTCAAGTGAGAAACCCATGTGAGCTTACAATCAAATATCAAACCTAAAAATTTTGCTTCACTTGCACATGGGATCCGATGACCTTTGATGTATATATCCGGGTCTGAATGTACTCCCCAGATATGACAGAAATGGACAATTGTAGATTTACTTGTCGAGAACTTGAATCCATTCATATCGGCCCACTGGATATTTTTATCAATTGAGTGTTGTATTTTTCTCTCAACCATTGCCATTCTAGCTCCAGTAAATGATATGGAGAGATCATCCACAAACAATGGTGCGAGAACATTCCAGGGAATGACTGAGGATATCCCATTAATTGCTAATGCAAAAAGGGTTACACTCAGCACACGAACCTGAGGAACTCCTTCTTCCTGGCATTTACTCTCTGATAGTTTCCTCCACTCTCACTTGAAAAATTCTATGTGAAAGAAATGACTGAATAAATAGTGGTAGCTCTCCTCTTAATCCAAAGTCATGAATTGTTTTAAGTATACCAAATCTCCATGTGGTATCATATGCCTTTTCAAGGTCAAAAAAGACTGTCACATGGTGCTGTTTGGAAGCAAGGGCTTCACAAATAGAGGACTCAAGTCGTATCAACACATCAGTCGTTGAGTGTATTTTTCTGAATCCACATTGAATTGGTGATAAAATACCATTCTTTTCAAGGTACCATATCAGTCTTACATTGACCATCTTCTCCATGATTTTACATAAACAAGATGTCAATGCAATTGGCCTATAATTTCCTGCTAAAAAGTTTTAAAAAGGCTAAAATAATGGCTAGTTCCTAAACACTTGGATAACTATGATAATGCCATATTCTATTAGTAATACTTAAAATAAATAACTTCGTATCAAAAGGTATGTCTAATCATTGCATAAGGAATTCCATCGGGTCCAGGGGTGTATCGTTACACGTAGCAAGTGCAGAATCAATATCGCTTTCAGTAAGAGGAGAATTGTATGACTCTTCCTTTCTTGTCGCAAAATTTAAAGCCTTTTCTTCAATGCTCCTATACAGGTGACCAGGAGCTGCTTCACACTTGCATAATACATTTGAAAAATGATCAGCCAGGGTATTGCTAACTTTGGTTGCTCCAGTCATATACTGATCATTTACTCTTAACACTGGTGGTAAGTTTGGGGTGAATTTGCCTGCAATCTTTTTCATTTTCCTCCACACAGATGATGTTGGTGTTCTACTGTTAATAGAGGAAACAAACGACACCCAAGACTAGCGCCTAGCTTATTTCATGGCACGATGGAACTGTGCTCTACATTTCTTGTATATGACTAAATTCTCCTCAGTAAAGCGCCTGCACAATCGGGTTAAAGACTTTCTTGTGACTCTGTGCAGGCAGTTAGTTCTGATGACCACCAGGGGACTGGTCGTCGTTTGAATATTACGGTTGTTTTGGGAATGGAATTGACTCCTGCTGTGTGAAGAGTTCCATTAAGTAAGTCTAAGGCATCATCAACACTTTCAAACTGTTCTGCATTTCCTTCAATTTCACTTAGGTCACGAAATCTATCCCAGTCCGCCTTATCAAGATTCTATCGTAGCAATCTCTGTAAAAGTGGACCATTGTTGGTGTTTATAATGATTGATGCATAATCACTAGTATGCCAATCATCTAATGTTCTCCAATTAAAATCAAGAAGACAGTTAGAGCTTGCAACTGACAGGTTAATGCAAGAATAATTACCTGTCTGAACATGAAAGTGTGTATTAAGGAGTCCTACTTCTTCATTCTCCAAAATTGATGACAATGATATTACCCCCTTGCGTTTGCCAAAACATCACCCCATAAAAAATCTACTATTAAGATCTCCTAGTAAAAAAATGGGAGTTGTTTAATCACCTCTACTATATTATCATATGAGATGTTATCATTTGGAGGCAAGTGAAGAGAACAGATTGTGCATTTTCCCCCTAAATAAATCTGTACAACCACTGCCTGCAGAGGTGTAGGAATAGACAGAGATTCTTGGAGAACATCTCGACGAACGTACATGAGAATTCCACCATGGCTTCCCACTTGGTGATCATATGGTGTCCTATAACTAATATATTCGCGAGGACAAGGAGTATTATGATAAAGTTTGCTCTCCTGTCAACAAATAATTATGGGGGAATGCACATGAATAAGGAGCTTAAGTTCTTCATATTTGGCCCTTAAACCCTGACATTTCCATTGTAAAATGGAGGAAAAAACTATGGTTTATAATTTGGTAGACCCCTTGGTGGGAATCTTCTCATGAGCAGTTTTTGATCTAACACAGTTGATCAGAAACATCAACAGACAAATCATCATATTTATTTGATGTCGTAATTTTGATATTTCTTATGGAAGGGGGCGAGAGAGAAGGAGGTCTCTCTCTTTTCTGATTAATAGGTGGTGAGCTACCAGGTTTTGCACCTTCCCAAATACAGGTGCACCTGGTAACTTGTCAGGGGGAATTTCCAGCAAATCAGGCAAGGGCATGGCCTGAGAGAGGTTAGTACTATTGTTGGTAATGGGGGACGAAGGCTATACAGAAATGGGCAATGACCCATTTTAATATACTGTGGCAGAGCCTCAGAATGCAATATGATTACCTTGTCATGCCGTACTTTATTATCAGAAGTTGTATTTCTTTTATTACCATTACTGGCAGTGCTAGGTAGGTTTGATGTTTCCTGTGGTAAGTTTCCCTTTGATTTTAAGACCTTTGCATAGCTAGTTGATTTATTCAACAGTCTTTTTGCATGTCCCACACAAATGTGTGGGACTTGATTTGTTTATGGCAGCTTCCTCCAACTTATATAATTTGCGTCTCCTATCAGTCGATTCAAATTGCAGTTTAAACACCTGGTCTCAAGTGTACATTCTCCATGATGAGTTTTGGAGCAAATACCACACATTTTTTAATTTTTGCAAACTTTGGATGGGTGTCCGAATTTAAAACAAAGAAAGCATTGCAGGGGGTTTTGTTTAAAAGGCCAAACTTTAATCCTTTCATTTTCAAGAACATGGAAAGGTACATCAGCATCCTGGAAAGTAAGTATAATCATTGATGTTCCAGGAACATTATGCACTTTCCATACATTTAGTGGACACATGGAAAGTATCTCCTCCTTTGTAAATTCGTACAGGTCTTTATTAAAGACCACTCCCCTTCCATAACTTAAATTTAGATGAGGTTTCATTTCTAATGTAATTTCATCACTGGCTGTCCTGTAAGTTAGATAGTATTGCAGACTGTGTCGAGGATTTGGCATGGATGAGATAACTATTTTTCCCAAAAAATGAGATATATCTACAGGTGCAATGGTTCCTACTTTTTTTCTGAATCAACTTATATATTTCAAAATAATTCCCTATTATCCCTTTAGGTTCAGCAACAAGACACATTGGTGGTTTGTGATTTCTCTGTGAAGGCATGGGTACATTTGTGTCTTTTTCAAACTAATCAGCAGGTTTGTACACATCCAATTCCTCTGGGACCTTATCACAAAGAGCTCCCATGATGTTCAATTTGTTAATTTTAATACTACTAATATTACAAATGGCATTAAATGCTTCATCATGACTATCATAAGATATCCAAGAGTCCCATTTTTCATCTCCGAGTCTCATTCTTATTTCCTTTATTAGTCCAGAGCATTCAAATGCTTTATACATTTCATAATTTGTCTCGAATGGAATTTGGGAAACATGAAGGATTCACAGTTTCCTTGTGTTACCCAAATTGATAGATTTTTTAACATCAGTAGAGTGGTCCTTTCTAATTCGAAGGTCGTCAGCAGAATTTTCCTTAATTAAACTGGCAGAAGTCGTCAACAGTGCCGAGGAAAAGTCAGCGTATCCAGGGGATGGGGATTCGTTATTCGTGAAATCCATAAAGCAGGGGTCGAGAAAGGCGTTGATCAAGTGAGGATTACCTCCTCGAGAATATCGAGACATCATACGTCAGATAGGAAATTTGCATTCTCCACTATTGGCACACTGAGAGTATACTTCCCAGATGGTCATCTTCATACCCTACCCAAAGGATAGCATCAAAACAGATATAGAAGCAAAGGTGTAAGCTGAACCCGCCTGTTAGGACCGAGACCAAGAAAATATGAAATCCTCCTCCCCATATCTGTAATGATGGGCTTCCGACCAAAAGCCGAGAGTCCTACTCCAAGCATTGGATCCCCCTGGATTCCCAATACCCAACACTTGAGAATGGTTCTGCTAAAAAGTTCCAAACCATCTTCGGGATGACTGAGATCCAATACTCTCACATATAGCTTTGAATGCAAATACCTCCCAACCGTGACACCTCCAATCCATCAGAGCAGGCAGCAATAACGGATGTATAAACATCCACGCCAGCGGCTATAATGGATGTAGAAACATCCAAGCCAAAAGAAAAAAAAAAAACAAATATGTATATGTACATAATATATACATATACTGTATATATAATAAGGGATACTTTTCTCATAGAATTGGGAAAGCAACACGAAAGAAAGTTTATAAAATTAGGAGATGGTCGAAGTAATAATGAGAGAAAGAAAAAGATGAAAGAGAAATTTAGATTCGAACTGGGGGAGCAATTTCCCCAAGTTTGAGAGGCCTCTTGCCTGTCACCAAGTTTCAGCACAGGAATAATATGCCACGCTGAAGCTCAATGACTTCATCAAGGCATTCTCTCATTAAGAGGGTCTTCTGCTTGAATGGTCTTACTTTATTTATTTCGTTTTCCATGATAATATGGAAAGGTACATCAGCATCCTGGAATGTAAAGATTATCATTGATGTCCCTGGACTTTGTGAACTTTCCATACATTTAAGTGGACACATGGCCAGTATCTCCTCCTCTGTAAATTCATACAGATCTCGGTTAAAAACTACTCCTCTTCCGTAGCCCCAAGGATCTTCACGAAACTTGCAAACGCAGTCGTTAATCAACTACGCCTAAAGGGAGTTCAGGTAGTGGCCTATTTGGTCGATTGGCTGGTGTGGGCAGCATCCGAAGCGGAATGCATGAAAGCCTCAAAAACAGTGATCCAGTTCCTGGAACATCTGGGATTCAAGATCAATACCAAAAAGTCTCGACTATCTCCAGCTCAAAAGTTTCAATGGCTTGGAAATCATTGGGACTTACAGTCCCACCGCCTCTCCATTCCGTCAAAGAAAAGGAGAGAGATAGCAGGAATCTTTCAAGAGACTTCTAAAATCTGATCGGATATCAAGACGCCAACAGGAGAGAGTGCTGGGCTCCCTCCAATTGGCATCAGTGACAGATCCAGTGCTAAGAGCACAATTAAAGGATGCAACAGGAGTCTGGAGAAGATACGCATCAAACGCTCGAAGAGATCTAACAAGACTGATACCGGCTCGTCTGCGATCACTTCTCAAGCCATGGTCGGAGGCCAAGCACCTAAGGAAATCGGTGCTGTTACAACCACCTCCACCTTCAGTCATCATTCATACGGACGCCTCAAAGGAAGGATGGGGAGGTCACTCTCACCAACGGAAAGTCCAAGGGACTTGGTCCTCCCTATTTAAAACCTTCCATATCAACATTCTGGAAGCCATGGCAGTTTTTCTAACTTTGAAGAAACTGAAGCCTCACTGCTCGATCCACATAAGACTGGTCCTAGACAGCGAAGTGATAATGAGATGTCTGAATCGACAAGGCTCGAGATCGCCCCAAATCAACCAAGTGATGTTGGCCATCTTCCGTTTGGTGGAAAAGAAGAGATGGCACTTGTCAGCAGTTCACCTCCAAGGGTTCCGCAATGTGACGGCGGAAGCTCTATCTAGGTTTACCCCGATAGAGTCAGAATGGTCCCTAGATGCAGGATCATTCTCCTTAATCTTACGTCAAGTCCCGGAACTGCAAATCGATCTCTTTGCGACGAGCGACACGAAGAAGCTACCTCGTTACGTGGCCCCATACGAGGACCCTCTAGCGGAAGTAGTGGATGTGATGTCCCTAGATTGGAACAGATGGTCCAAGATTTACCTGTTCCCTCGACCCAATCTTCTGTTGAAAGTCCTCAACAAACTGAGATCCTTTCAGGGAACAGCAGCGATAGTGGCCCAGAAGTGGCCGAACAGCATCTGGTTTCCTCTAATATTGGAACTGTGACTGAAGCTGATCCCGTTGCCGGATCCAGTTCTGACACAATAAGTGCAGAAGTCGAATGACTTCGCTTCATAAAAGAAAACCCGGAACTTTCATCTCATGATTTTCTCTCCTTAGCAGACAAGAAAAGGTTTGGGATTTCAGGAGACAGTATAAACTTTTTAGAAGAATATACATCTAAATCTACCAGAAGACAATATGTGTCGTCCTGGAAGAAATGGGTTGCCTTTGTCAAGGCAAAGAAGCCAAAAGAAATTTCAACGGACTTCTGTCTATCATTCTTTATTCATCTTCATGAACAAAGATTAGCAGCCAACACGATTTCCACGTGTAAATCTGCCTGGACTAGACCCTTGCTGTATGCCTTCCAGGTAGACTTCTCTAACGAAATCTTTAATAAGATCCCTAAGGCCTGCGCTAGGCTTAGGCCAGCAGCACCTCCAAAGCCCATTACATGGTCTTTAGATAAGGTTCTTTATTTGGCATCAACTCTGAACAATGAAGATTACTCTCTGAAAGATTTGACCCTAAAAGTTATATTCCTATTTGCACTAGCCTCGGGAGCCAGCGTTAGCGAAATAGTGGCCCTTTCGAGGGATGAGGGCCATATTCAGTTCATGGAAAGTGGAGAACAATCTTTTTCCTGACTCAACGTTTTTCACTAAAAATTAGCTATCCACTAAAAGGTGGGGTCCCTGGAGAATCTGCCCTCTGAAGGAAGATGTCTCTCTATGTCCAGTAGAGTGCCTAAAGGTCTATCTTCGTAGAACTTCAGACTTTAGGGGAGGATAGCTCTTTAAGGGAGAAACTTCAGGTTCAAATTTGTCTCTAAAACAATTAAGAGTGAAGATCACCTACTTCATTCGCAGAGCGGATCCGGACAGTACACCCGCAGGTCATGATCTGAAAAAGATTGCCTCATCTCTGAATTTTTTCCAAAACGTGGATTTTGAAAGTCACCGCTCATATACTGGATGGAAGTCATCCAGGGTATTCTTCAAACACTATGTGAAGCAAGTGCAGGAGGTTAAGAGGCTTGTGGTGGCGGCAGGTAGTGTACTAAAACCTGCTGCTTAAAGACTGCCAGGAACAGTGAATTGATTGGGACTGTCAGGGAAGGGTGTACATGCTGACTCCTTAAGGAGCAACATGTTAAGTGAAGTGTCGCCATGGTGACACTATGGACTGTTCCTATTGTAAAGGTGGAGAATAAGCATAAAAGAATAACACGTGTGCCATGCGTAGTATTTCGCAAGTGTGAACAGACTGTAATGACAGATATTTAATCAAGAAAATTTACAATAATTTTCCGTTTAAGTGGCTTTATTGTTTCTTTTCAGATGACACATAGATTTCTGATGTTACTTCTATATTTATGCTTTTAAAATTTATTTGATATTTTATACTATACTATAAAATGCAGATTGATTTCATGATTTATTGTTTTCAATAAAACTAGATTTGAATTTTGCGTCTTATTCGCCCCAAAAAATTTAAATGAAATAAAAATAGGTATTGAGCATTCATTGTCCATCCTTTTATTTTATATGAACCTCTATAAATATTTGTTCCAACATGAAAACAAACTTTCTCTATGTGTGTTTACATCAAGATGCGTCAATCTTTGGTTACGACTGACATGGAAATCCTTAATGGTAATCCTGCCTTATACAAGTATTTGTTTCTACAACTAACCCAGTAGATCCAGGGAGGTGTCGGTAGTTCATACATATATTTGTTCCCTTACAAATACAACTCAGATTGAGAGGTATATAGTGAGACCAGTATACCTGTTTGTTGGCTAGATTGTTCATAAGATATATGCAATCCTCAAGACTTTTTCCAGAGTCCAGTATAACTCTTCCCTGTAGGGGGCAGGAAGCTCTTAAGTTTATGATTAGTTGAAATGATATATAACGGTAACATCATATGTCTCTAAGTCAAAATGACTAAGGAAAAGTCGGTCTTGAGGTTATGGCACTAATAGAAAATCCACAGATACATTAATGTTCTGGTAAACTTCCATCAGGACGACATGGCCTGAGCCCAAAAAACGGATTTTGAACGAAGCGAAAAATCTATTTTTGGGTGAGATAGCCATGTCGTCCTGATGGAGCCGCCCTCCTTTATCACAAAAGGACTAAAAGAATCCTTCCAGAAAGTACTGTATCTGTAGCACCTCGTTTAACGCTACAAAGAACAACAAGATGGCGGTCGGATATGACGTCATATAGGTACTCAAAACAGTAAGGAGTAGTGCCTTAATAACGGCTCTGCTTTTATTCTTGCCACTTTCCCTCTCGAAGCGTAAATGCTATTCGGGGTGAAGATAGCTATGTGGCGTGTCAAGAATACGTCCTCTGATATTATGCGATATCCCTAGAGGGAATAGTTATGGATATTCGCGCCAGGAGTTAGAATTCTGGATACCTTAAGGTTAAATTCCATGGGAATATGACTGGAGTCAAATATACCCTAGGAAGCTACTTTAAAGGAACCTCCATCAGGACGACATGGCTATCTCACCCAAAAATAGATTTTGAGCGAAGTTATATATATATATATATATATATATATATATATATATATATATATATATATATATGAAATCTTAGTGATAAAAAGAAATAACTATATATTAAATCAACATAATTTAAAAAGAATTAGTAATACCATGAAAATCTTAGGTAAAAATTTAGATATCAATAATACGTGAATTCCTTAAAAAAGTTGAAATTCTAAGACCAGAAAAACTACTTGATTCAGTTAAAATGTCAGAAAACGTTTTCTGGCCAAAACCTCTCTCTCTCTCTCTCTTTGCAATCGAAAAAACATGTTTGATAAAATAGTATCACACTCACTGCACATGGGAACACTGCCGTGAGATGTACTCATTAAAAATACATGGGTCAATCTCGAGTGCCCAATTTGTGATCTGGTTAAAATTACTTCAGTTCTTTTGTTATTTTGTATCGAGGAATCCAAAGGAGCAACCTTTAGTTTAATTTGCTTTAATTTATTATTTTCTGGCGCATCATTCCAAATATTCTGCCATTTTTCCAATATGAAATGCCTTAATGATGTAATAAACTCTCCAACTGGGAGGTCAATGTTTTGTTGTGGTAATTTAAGGGCTTCTTTAGCAGCAGCATGCACCTTTTCATTACCAACAACTCTAACATGAGCTGGGATCCAGCATAATTCGACACTTACAAACTGAGAAGATAATTTACTTATAAGTTCTTTAATTTTTAGGATCAAGTGGTTCCTATGAGCATAGTTTTTAAGGGGTACTATTTCACTTCGAGAATCTGAATAGATGACAAATCTTAAATTCTTTCTGTCTTCAATTGTTTTAATTATATTGATTGCTTGTAAAATGGCATATAACTCTGATGAAAATACTGATGATTCTTTTGGCAACGATAATTGGTGTGTTCTATCTGAAGATACCGCAGCACATCCAGCACCCATTGAGGATTTAGAACCATCAGTATATATGGCATAGTGAGGACCTTTTCTCTGAATATGTTCTATGGTAATTTGCTTGTGGTGACTCGGAATACAAGTGAATTTTTTGGATAAATAAAAGAGATGAAAACAGATTCTTGTCCTTGTCATAATCTAAGGTGGGGGAAATAAAGATGGTTGGATAAGATTCACGTCAATGGTTGTTGATTGTAACAGTCTGTTTGCCCTAATTTGGAATGGTGGTTCATGGTTGTTTATAAATATATCCCTCTCATTAGAAAGCTTTTTTGTTGTTACAAAATCCTGATGCAAAGACAAAGGGGGTTCTCCAATTTCACATAAAACTGAGAGACTTGGGGATGATCTAAATGCTCCACTACAAATTCTCAGGCCTCAGGTGTGTATTGGATCTAAAGATTTCAAAGTTGCTTCTGATCCTGATCCATATATTGGGCTACCATAATCAATTCTTGATAAAAGTAATGCTTTATACATCATCAGTAAAGTTGATCTCTTTGCACCCCATGTTGTATGAGATAATTTCTTCATTAAATCAAGAGCAGTTATATTAGGTTTTGATATATGATACATGGGCTTTCCAATTGAAATGGGTGTCAAAAATTAGCCCCAAAACTTTACTTTATCTTGAAATTGGATTTGTACGTTGGCCAATGTAAGATTGATATCTTGGTTATGCTTCCATCTACTATTTTTTTTTTAAACATTTTAGCTTGAGTTTTTCTGCCAAAAGTCTAAAGGCAACTGACGTAGTCGATGCTAGTATTATTCTAGTGCCACTATTTAAAATAATTTGTAAATGACACAGGCAATTAGAGGAATAGTAAATTGCAAAGTCATCTACGTATAGACTACTTTGCACTCCTTGTGGCATTTGATTAACAATGTCATCAATTGCCAGTGCAAAAAGAGTCCCGCTTAAAACACTTCCTTGCGGTACACCACTGTTAAGATTAAAAGATTCAGAGTAAATGTTATCAATATGAGTTTGAAACGTTCTTCCACCAATGAAATTTCTAATAAAAATAGGAAGGTGTCTTTGAAAACCATTCTGAGGTAAGGAATTTAGTATCAAGTGTCTCCACGTTGTATCATATGCCTTCTGAATGTAAAAAAAAAAATGGCTATTTTACAATAGCCATTTTTAAGTTCAAAGCCTCTATGTACATAATTTTCTAAGTATGAAAGTGAATCCAAAGTAGATCGTTCTGATTGTGAGCCAACTTGAGAAGAAAATAGAATAATATTGTGACAAACACCAATTTAGTCTATAATATACCATTTTTTCCAGTAATTTACATACGCAACTGGTTAATGAAATTGGTCTGTAATTGTTCGGATTACTTGGATCTTTCCCTGCCTTTGCTATTGGTATTACTATTGCATGTTTCCATGCCTATGGAAATAGGTGTTTGGTCCAAAGATGATTGTAAAAATCCAATAGATATGCTTAAGCTAAAGGGGCTAGATTTATAATCATATCAATATTTATCTTATCTTTACCCCGGGCTGTTGACCTACAATTTGATAAGGCAAATTCCAACTCCTCTTCAGTAAATCTTTTATTGTAATAGATATCCTCCATAGTATCAAAGTTCAATGGTGTTGCTTCTTCTCTTCTTTTAATGCCTCGAAAGTGGGCATCTAAATTATCAATGCAGCTTATATTTTCAATATTTAGGCCGATAATATTAGAGATTGTCTGAGTATCATGCATTAACGAGCCATTGTGCATTAATGCGTGTCTCGCTGGTCTGCTGTAAGAACCAATAATTTTCTAAAACTTCAGCCACACTTTCTGTATTGAAGTATTATCTGATATGATTGACACGTATTTTTGCCATGAAATTATCTTGTCTTTAATTACTTCCTTTCTGAATTTAGCAGATATCTTATTAAAATATGGTTTCAACACACCAATTTATATTGCTATGTCAACCAGTTTGTTTATTTTATTCCCTAACATTAGGGGACCAGTGCTCAAATGTTTGAATCTTTCATTTAGGGTTTCTAATTTTCTTCCAACTGCATGCTTTTCGTTTATCAGCTGGGTTAATGTCTTTGACCACCATGTGACGGATTGTTTTAACTGTTGGGTGCCAGCCAGAGGCATCGATTTATCAGCAGCTTGTGTGATAAAATTCACAATGTCATCATTTGTTTTATCATGATCTTGGGAATAATCAAATGGAGGCACTTGCTTAGTGTAAAACTTGAACTTATCCCAGTTAGCTTTATTTGTATTATATCACTGAATCGGAGAAGCTGGTGTATATCCTAATAAGGTAATCAAAATAGGAAAATGATCACTGGTAAACAAGTCATCTAAGACATTCCATTCGAACCTACCCACAATATTACTGGAAAAGAGTTAAATCTATTGACAAATAGGTTACATGAGTTTTTGAATGGTAAGTGCTACTCCTTGCCTCATTGAATATACAGAGGTTATAATCATTCATCATCTGTTCAATCTTTGAACCATTTATGTCAACATCAACACAATTGGTGTCCCAGATGAAGCTATGGAAGTTGAAGTCTCTTAGTAATAGTATATCCTCTTGCATTTTTATGAATACTTTAGGTAGATTTTGTAAATCATAGTTGCAAGAGGGTTGATTGTACAGTACATATTATAGATTTTAAAGGAGTTGTTATCTAGATGTAATCTAACTCCAGATAATTGAAATTCTGATGTGTTGAGTATTAAAGCATCATGAGTTACTTTATTATGAACATATACTGCAGTCCCTAAAGTATTGGGAGAAGGGATTGAACGAGATGCTAAATTGCTGTTTCCTATTGAAGGAACAGTACCATTAGTATCTTGTAAGCATATTGCAATAGGGTTATAATTTTTCAATAGTCTTTGGATTTCCCCTAGATGTAAACAGTTTTTAAGACCAATAATATTCCACTGAATTATGTAAGGGTTGAACGTTATGGCAATGAAGGTAAATTTCCACTGGGTAAGGCATTATTTCTGCTTATTCTGTTGGAGACGGGTTTCTGCTTAACTACGCTAGTTGTAATTTTTTAATCAAGATTTGGTTCTATGGGTATGGCTCCCTGGGTTTTACCCTTGTTTGTATTTGCTTCCTGAGTGTCATTTCAGTTAAGGTTAAATTTTTCTATAAAATTTTCAAGATGGAGTGTGCCTGTTGCACGCTTCTTTATTAGATGGTCAACGCATATACAAGCAGCATTGCGGCTTTCTAATTTGCCATACTGGTTTTTATTTTTGTTCTTATTAAAATTATCTATTATATTATTCATATTATGTACATTAAGATTTTTAGGGTCACTGAATTCTGTCATGAAGCAATCTTTACAACCACATGAAACTTTGTGTGTTGTAATTTCTGCCATTGTTTTACCTGAAATCATTAGTCATACCTAGAACTGGAGAAGGGGTTATTTCTTTAATGGGTGCATTATTATTTAACTTGCTTTTACTTCCTTGAGGGTCAATGGGATTCCTATGGACTTCAACGTTTATCAGTTGTTTAGTGATTTGGTTACTGACAATGTTAGGTTCGGATCCAGAGGTTGGGAGTTCTAGCAATTTTTCGGTATCCATTTCAATTGCATCTGGTATAAATTCTATATTATTTGGTTTTTTGGGTTTGGGTAGTGTTGTACCTTCAATTACTCTTTTCTTGCTCACGCATTTTGATTTATGGGGCTCGAGATCAACCCTCTCTATTTCTTCTATGTTTTCTATAACCTTGCTGGCACTATCTATGGCAAGTGTGTTGAATCGGTTTTGCAGTGGAATACGGTCTTATTGCTTTAAAGGACCATTTGGCCTACTTTGTCATTTGGTTTTTTGTTTACTCTACTGGTATTATTGTTTTCCAGAATAGTGGAACTTGATGAGAGTTCGGTGGCTTGCTAGAATTATTGGAAATCTTGTCAGGCCTTGAGGGATTTGTTGATGAAGAAGGTGGAATCTCAGGATATAAGATCCAGCAGCAACTGTGGGATAAGCATTCCTTGTACCATTTTTTGACTTTACAGGATTGGACAAAACTCTGGCATATGTTGGATTAGAATCATTAAGTCTTTTTCTTGCTGCACCAAAAGTTATATGCTCATTATTGGCAGTCTCAATTATTGATTGCTCATGTTTATACTGAGGAGACAGTTTACAATTGGGAGAGTGAGCTCATTCACAATGGAAACAAAACTTTTCATTGGTAAAATCTGCGGAGGTTTCATGGAATTCCTTGGGGTCATGAAATTCGGAACAAATATAACATCTCTTCTTATTAGTACACTTTACATTAATGTGGCCAAACTCATGTCACTTAAAATATTGCATTGATCGTGGGGTGGAATTTCTTGATCAGAATGTTTAAGTTTCTGATCTTGATGTAATCTGGTTGGTAATGCATTATTACTCCCTTTTAGTTTTTTAGCTTTAAGAACAGTAGCTGGGCATCTTTTCAGTATATCTTCATCAGAAAAATCCCCGATATTCCTACTATAAATAATTCCTCTTGCGTGGTTGTAAGAGTGGTGAGGAGAGACTCTCTGGATTATATCTGACAAAGAAGCTTTAAAATTTTTCAACAATACAGCCTGAGAGTCGTTACCTGCTTTAACAAGCAGACAATGGCCATAGCGTGTTAAATTTCCCTGTGGAATGCAACCCACCTTTTTTTCAATACATTCATACCCCTTTATCAGATTATTACAGCTCTCCTTGTATGAAGCAACATACCAGACTGGTTCTGGTACTATTCTGGTATTTTCCAGAACTTCTTCATACAAGGCAGAGCACTTGGGTATAAAGTCATATTTCGAGTCTAAAACATTTTTGATACTAGGATATTTCCTCAACAAGAAAGGTCAGAAACTTTACCATTTTTCATTTCATGAAAAGCATTTGTAGCTTGCAATGTATTACTATACGTGACATAAGACTCAAATTCTTGTTTATCTTTTGAGAGCTGCAATTTCATTCTTGTTATATCTCCAAATCTTTTCAGAATATTAAGTAATTCTTCATAATTCCCATTCCCTCCCAATATAGAACCCTTTAATATTCATTTACACTGCCAGAGTTTTTATTTCTCTGGCATCTGGGGAAGTTTGAATGAATGGTTCCAGTGTAATAACACTGGATGAGTGCGAATCCTTCGAGTGAACTATTTTTCTGAAAGAGTCAATCAGAGAGGAAGCAGCTTTGTTCGTCAACGGGTTCTGGTGGGGTAGCCATAATGACGAGAAGATTCATTCCATCTGGATATTCCCCCCACCCAACAAGGAGCCACAGTTAAAGGATGGGGTCATCCATCAAATTAGGGTCGCCCTAGGGGCAATATCCATAGACACATCCGGCCCTCAGTACTTGAGGCGTCATGACGGCCGCCAACATCAGACCCAGCACTAAGGGAAAAGTTTGACATAAAACTTTCCCCTTGCTCAGGCACGCCAGGTACTCAAGTTCTTTTGAGATGGCATGCCATTCATCCTACCAGCGCAAAATTCAAAGAGGCAACAATAATCAAATACTAGCCAAAGTTACCAACAAGTTCATGCCCAGGAGTTGGAGATAGGAGAAAAAATGAAATAAACAAAATGAAAAGAGAAAGTGCTGATTAACTTAGTTGGATCAACAGCTTGGCACCAAGGACTAGTGGGAAAGCAATTTCCACCGAACATTGGAGCCCAGCTGCCGATCTTTAAGTCCCTCATCCTCGTCAAGGCTTCAGCATCTGAGGGGGAATGTGACAAAAATGAATAACATCTGTTTTACTTGTAAAAAGCTTGAAGCCATTCAAATCTGCCCATTTTATAATTCAACTGATCGTGAGTTGAAGCTATCTTTCAACTATTACCATTCTTGCTCCTGCAAATGAAACAGAAAGGTCATACAGAAAGAGTGTGAAGAACGTTATCTGGAGTCACAGAAGAAATTCCATTATTTGATATTGCAAACAATGTAACACTAAGCAACCTGCCCTGTGGGACTCCCTCTTAGTGGAAGTTTCTTTCAGACAGAATATTATCTACTGATATGAAATAATAGTCTTCTTAAAAAGGCCCGATTAAATAAAGGGAACTTGCTTCTTGAAACAATTTCATGATGCTTCTTGGAAGCAAATGACTCAAACTGATGAGTCTAGATGGACAAGGACATCCATTATAGAGTGGATTCTTCAAAACCCCCACTGCGCTGGTGGTAAAATACCCTTCTTTTTCTAGTATCCATATAAGTCTTGCATTGACCATCTTTTCCATGATTTTGCATAAACATATCAATACAATTAGTCAGTTGCTTGCAGCTAAAACTTTGTCCTTTCCAGGTTTTATAAACACTAAAATGATGTCCAGTTCCCAACCTAACATGAAACTATGGTCTTGTCAAATTCGTTTAATAATACTCATGATGAAAAGTTCATACTCATGATGAAAAGTTCAGTGTTAATACACACATGCTTATCATCGCATAAGTAATTTTGTCTGGGCCCGGGGCTGTATCCCGGAATGATAAAAATGCAGTCAAATTCTTTCTCTGTAAATGGTAGGTTATATGTCTCTTCTTTATTTGATGTGAAATTGATAGTACTTTCTTCGTCTTTACATCTATATAGGTAGCCTGGAGAGTCTTTTGACTTTTGGGATACTTTCTCAACATGATCAACTAGTAAATTACTCACTTTCAAAGGATTAGTAATATATTGATCATTAATTTCTAACATAGGTGGAAAATTTGGAGTATATTTCCCACCAATTTTATGAACTTTCATCCAAATGGCAGAAGGTCGGGTTCTTTTATTCACTATAGAAACAAAAGATGACCATGACTGACATCGTGCTGCACCAATTGCTCATCTAAATTGTGCTCTAAATTTCTTGAAAGTAACGATATTCTGTTCAGTGAGATTTATTAATGCAATTCTAGTAGATCTGTGTAACACCTGAATTTCTGGTGACCACCATGTAACTGGTCATCGACAGCAAAGACCTGTCATTTTTGGAATGGAATAAACTCCAGCTGTGTGAAGAGTTCTATTTAGTAAATCAATGGCAACATCAACATTATCAGATTTTCCTGCATTACCTTCTACTTCACTTCCCTCAGTTCTTTAAATTTTTGCCTGCATTACCTTCTACTCCAATTCACTCAGTTCTCTAAATTTTTGCCAGTCGGCTCTACCCAAGCCCCATCAAGATGATTTGTATTAAGGTCGACCATTGTTAGCTGCAATAACTATTGTTGCATGATCATTAGTATACCAGTCACCCAATGATTTCCAGTGAAAATCAGCTAAACAATTACAGCTTGCCATTAAAAGATCAATGCATGACAAAGTACCTGTCTGGATATGGAAGTGAGTGGGCTGACCTATGTTTAGAATCCCAATATCTTTATTTTCTATTAGTGATGCTAGCAGATTGCCTTATGAGTTTGCTAAAATATCTCCCCATAATGGATGACTGCTCTTCCTATCACCAAGAAGAAAAGGTTGAGCAAGTTGGTTTAACACTTCAGCCACATCATCATAAGAAATACTGTCAATAGGTGGTAAATAGAGTGAATATATGGTACATTCCCTATTTAGATCTATTTGGACTCCTACTTCTTGTATAGTATGTAGATGTTAATGTTTTTGGGGAATGTCACTCGAACATACACAAGACTTCTACCATGAATTCTTACCTGAGGATTACATGGTATTCTGTAATTAATGCACAGTATTCTCTGGGGTATGGACTAAAATCATCAAGTATGGTTTCTTGTAGACATGCTTCTACAGGTGAGCTGTCATGAAATAGGAGTTTCAGCTCTTCATATTTAGCCCTCAGACCTTGACAGTCCCCATGTAATACTGAAGAGAAAATAAAGTTTACTTTTTACAGAATTCCTTAGGTCTTCCTATCAGTTTTTGAAATTGATGGGAGTCTCAATACTTTCTGTAAAAATAGGTCGTTGCTAAGTTTGGTTTGGTATTTTTATTAGCAGCCTTCTTATTTATTTGTCGAGGAGGATGGTAAACCTAAACATTAATCTTTGATATATTTAAATTTTTTTCAATGGTCTTTTTCAGATAAAATTTCATACCAAGTTGCAATATGTATTGTTGCATATCTGGTTGGAGGAAAGAGGGATGGTGGTCCACCTCTTTTTTAACTAAAAGGTGGAAAGACATGTGGATTGACTGATTGATTGATTTGAAGTTTACTGGCATCCTGACATCGAAGGTCATTGACACCGATATCGTTTGTTATAGATATAGATTAAAAGAATATTCAATTAAAACCAGAGAAGTAAATATGTTATAAAAGTTGGATAGCATTAAGAAGACCTGCTTCAGATATAAATTTAAAAACGCCTCTAGAAGTATATATGCTATAAAAGCTAAATAGCACTAAGAAGACCTACTTCTGATATCAATTTAAAAATGCCACAAGCATTGTACGACACATCATGTCCAAGGATCTTGGCCAGGATGAACTTGTCATCCTCACCTCAAGCCTCAAACACATATCTATTTCTTAAGTTATTATAATTGGGGCATTTGATCAACAAATGCCTCAATGTTAAAGGTACCAAACAATCGCCGCAATACGGTTGGTGTTGGCCCTTCAGAAGAAACTCGTGTGTCAACCATGTGTAACCAAGGCGGAGACAACAAAGAGACGTCTCCCACTTTCGGGGCATCATGTTATATCTCCAAGGAGATATGACATTTGTTACCTCTCTCCTCCTATTGCCATCTAGACCATCCCAGTGCTGTTGTCAACTATTACAAAACAATTTCCTGATGTTAGGTAGGAAATCATTAAAGGGAATATGGTACCTTCTAAGTAGCAACTCGAATGCAGCATTCTTTGCCAGTAAATCTGCCTTCTCATTCCCGGACACTCCTACATGTGCTGGAACCCCCTCAAAATTGAACCATTATGCCTCTCCGACCAATAACAAAAAAGCCATTCTAAAATCTATAAAACTAGAGGGTTACTAGAATTGAAAACTTTTAATGCTTGAAGGACACTCCTTGCATCACTAAAAATGGTAAAATTACCCTCCTTCTCCAACGCTATTTTCTCAATAGTGGTTAATATGCCATACAGTTCGGCAGTAAATATGGAAGCTATTAGAGGAAGTGCACCTCTACAATTAAAATAATTCCTATGTACTCCAAGTGAAACGCCAGCATCAGATTTGTGGCAATCAGTATATATAAAAATCGATCCCCTATGTTCTGCGATATGTTCCATAAAAAGAGACCTGGACTCTAAGTCAGTCATAATCTTCTGAACTCCAATAAAATATATACAAAAAAATACCTCTGGTAATTTCCATGGATGCGTTGATGATAGCTTAAATGGAAGCACCTTATTTCAAAATACATTCAGACTGTTTAATAATTGTTTCACCCAAAAGCCATAAGGTTTAGGAGATTTAGGGTGCAAATCAAAGTATGATGTGTGTCTTATAAGGATTGAGAGGCTAAAGAATTAGGAAGTCTTTGCAAACCAAACCAATCCCAAACCAATACCAAACAATAAAAGACTTTCGGTAAAGGTCTAGAGGTAATTCTTCAGCATCAACAAGGAGAATTGTAATAGGCGAAGTTCTAAACGCTCCAGTGGACAATCTAATACCAGCATGATGTATCGAGTCTAATATCTTTAATTGGTTTGGGGTGGCTGAAGAGTATATTTCACAACCATAACTAAATTTTGGAAAAAATCAAGGCCTTGTATAATTTTAAAATAGTATTCTGGTCTGGCCTCCATGATGTATGGAACAATACTTTTAAAAGATTCAGAGCCTCAACACATTTAGCTTTTAACGCTTTTAAGTGAGACACCCACGTAAGCCTAAAATCAAATATCAAACCTAAAAATTTAGCTTCACTTACACATAGGATACATTGACCTTTATTGTATATATCTGGGTCTGGATGTACTCCCCAGATACAACAGAAATGGAAAATAGTAGTTTTACTTGTCGAGAACTTAAATCCATTCATATCGGCCCACTGGATAATTTTGTCAATAGAGAGTTGTACTTTTCTCTCAACCATTGCCATTCTAGCTCCAGCAAATGATATTGAGAGATCATCCACAAATAAAGTTCAGAGAACTTCCCGGGGAATGACTGAGGATAACCCATTAATTGATAGGGCAAACAGGGTTAGTCTCAGCACACCACCCTGAGGAACTGCTCCTTCCTGACATTTACTCTCTGATAGAGCTTCCCCCACTCTCACTTGAAAAATTCTATGTGAAAGAAATGACTGAATAAATAGTGGTAGCTCTCCTCTTATTTCTAATTCCTGAATTGTTTTAAGTATAACGTATCTCCATGTGGTATCATATGCCTTTTCAAGGGACTGTCACATGGTGCTCTTTGGAAGCAAAGGCTTAACAAATAGAAGACTCAAGTCGTATCAACACATCAGTCGTTGAGTGCATTTTTCTGAATCCACATTGAATCGGTGATAAAATACCCTTCTTTTCAAGGTACCAAATCAGTTTTGCATTGACCATCTTCTCAATGGTTTTACATAAACAAGATGTCAATGCAATAGGTTGGTAGTTTGCTGCTAAAAACCTGTCCTTACTGGGTTTTAAAAAGGTTAAAATAATGGCTAGTTCCCAAACACTTGGATAACTATGATCATGCCATATTCTATTAATAATGCTTGAAATAAATAACTTTGTATTAAAATGTACATGTTTAATCATTGCATATGGAATTCCATCAGGTCCAGGGGCTGTATCGTTACAATTAGTAAGAGCGGAATCAAATTCTCTTTCAGTAAAAGGAGAATTATATGACTCTTCCTCTCCTGTTACAAAATTTAAAAGTTTCTTTTCTTCGTTGCTCTTATACTGGTGACCAGAAGCTCCTTCTATTAATAATGCTTGAAATAAATAACTTTGTATTAAAATGTACATGTTTAATCATTGCATATGGAATTCCATCAGGTCCAGGGGCTGTATCGTTACAATTAGTAAGAGCGGAATCAAATTCTCTTTCAGTAAAAGGAGAATTATATGACTCTTCCTCTCCTGTTACAAAATTTAAAATTTTCTTTTCTTCGTTGCTCTTATACTGGTGACCAGGAGCTCCTTCACACTTGCATGATACATTTGAAAAATGGTCAGCCAGGGCATTGCTGACATCATTTGCTTCAGTCACATACTGACCATTCACCTTCAACACTGGTGGTGGGTTCGGGGTAAATTTTCCGGCAATTTTTTTTATTTTCCTCCACACAGCAGACGGTGGTGTTTTATTGTTAATGGAGGAAACAAAAGACACCCATGACTGGTGCCTAGCTTCCTTCATGGCACGACAGAACTGTGCTCTACATTTCTTGTATATAATCAAATTGCCCTCACTGCAGTGTCTGCGCAGTCGAGTTAAAAGACCTTCTTGTGGCTCTATGCTGGGCAGTTAGTTCTGAAGACCACCAGGGCACTGGTTGTCATTTGAATAACCCTGTTGTTTTGGGAATTGAATTAACTCCTGCTGTATGAAGGGTTCCATTCTGTAAGTCTATGGCATCATCAATATTTTCAAAATGTTCTGCATTTCTTTCAATTTCACTTAGCTCACGAAATCTATCCCAGTCTGCCTTATCAAGATTCCATCGTGGAGATCTTTGTAAAGGTGGACCATTGTTGGTGTTTATAATGATTGGTGCATGATCACTAGTATGCCAATCATCTAATGTACTCCAATCAAAATCAAGGAGGCAATTAGAGCTTGCAATTGAAAGGTCAATGCATGACAAGATACCTGTGTGAACATGGAAGTGTGTGGGCTCTCCTGTATTAAGGAGTACGACATCCTCATTCTCCACAATTGATGAGATAATATTGCTCCTTGTGTTTGCCAAAACATCACCCTATAAAGGATGTCTACCATTCATATCTCCCAGTAAGAGAAAAGGTTGAGGGAGTTGTTGAATGACCTCTACTAAATCATCATATAAAATATTATCATTTGGAGGTTGGAGGTAAGTACAGAGTGCATATTGTATATTTTCTCCCTATATCAATTTGTACCACTGCCTGCAAGGGTGTACGAATAGACAAAGGTATTTGGGGAACATCTCGACGAACGTACATGAGACTTCCGCCATGGCTCCCTGCTTGTTGATTATATGGTGTTCTATAGTTAACATACTCTTGAAGACTAGGAGTGTTAGCATCAAGCTTATTTTCCTATAGAGACACAATTATGGGGCAATGTTCATGAATTAGGATCGTAAATTCTTCATATTTGGCCCTTAAACCCTGGCAATTCCATTTTGCAAACTATAGATTATTCCTGGAAGGCATCTTGGATGAGGTCTTCCCATTAGCATTTTTTAATCTAACATTATTACCTGTAGGTTTCTTCAGAGATGGTCTTGATATATTGGGTTTTACGTTTGTGTTTTTTCTTTTTGAGTCCTTTTGATCTATTTGTTGAGGGGGATGGTGGACCTCAACTTGAATTTCTGATTTAACGGATTTTGAGCAAAGCGAAAAATCTATTTTTGGGTGATATGGCCATGTCGTCCTGATGGAAGGTTCCTTTAGGTAGCTTTCTATGGGATATTTGGCTACAGTGATACTCGCAGAGAATTGACGACAGGTCTCCAGAATTCTAACTCCTGGCGCGAGTATCCTTAATATAACTCTTAAGGATATCGCATAATATGAGGGGACGTATTTCTTAATACGACACATAGCAATCTTCACCCCGAATAGAGTTTTCGCTTTGAGGGGGAAGAGTGGCGAAATTGAAGGGGAGCCGTTATCAAGGTTACCCGGTGGATCCCCTCCCAGTACTACCACGGCGTACTATTTCTTGTTGCAAATAAGCATGGATAGCCGCACATAGAGTAGTTTCGGGTGGGGACTTTGTTACATAGTTGCATACTCCTTTTAGAAAGGAGGGAGGGTCCATCAGGACGACATGGCCATATTACCCAAAAATAAATTTTTCGCTTTGCTCAAAATCCATTTTTTGGGCTCAGCCATGTCGTCCTGATGGAAGTTTACCAGAGAATTACTTGAAAGTACTATATCTGTGGGTTTGTATAAGTGCCTTTACTATGACTCAGTTCCTTATATGGTCTCCCAGACCTAATATATATGACATTACTGTTATTTGTCATATCCACTAAGTTTGGAACTATCTTAGGGCTTCCTGCCCCCTGCAGGGAAATTGTCGATACCGACTATAAGGCGTCAAAGTTGTATTTCGTAGGAACAAGGTGGAACTTTTTAGCGATTACGAGGTTGTTCTTACAAAGGTATACTGACAAGTTTATTTATTTTTGGGAAAAATAAAAGGCTCTGGAACATTTATTCGATTTCATGCAGGGCGAATAAGACGCAGATACATTTTATGTATTTATTTGTATAGACAAATGTCAATACAACAACGAATGTATCGTAAATAGAATCCTTTAACAATTCAACATCTTTAAAGTATATATATATATATATATTTGTAAGATGTAAGGGAAGAAATACATATATAGGTTAGTCAGAGGTGCCACTCAGTATTGTGAAATTATTTGATTGATTTCACTTAGATGTTGGAAATGTTTCAACACTGTGTACGAATGTTCACACGGCACTGGTGTTATTGGTTGGATTCTACACCTATATAGAACAGTCCGAGATTCACTATAGTGATCTCCACTGACGGGTATTACACTAAAAGATGCTAATACCTGTTCATCCCGTGTACTGTTAAGTCCCAAACAGTACACTGTTCATTGCAGCACTAGAAGACAGGTTTTATAACACTACCTGCCACCACCACAAAGTGTTTTATTTTATGCTGTACCAACCCTGTGTCACACAATTGTACATAATTCCTTTTGTATATATTATGCTTGTATCTTCGCTCTTCCCTCGCACTAAAAAGAACCAGAATAAACATGTCTGCGTGTCGCCTATGTAACATTGTCATTTTCTCGAACATGAAATTTCCTGTTGCCTTGAGGTTTTGTATATAAAGGAGAGTGTTCCATAATAACTCAACTCAGTTGATTGCATCCTGCCTTTGAGTTCACAACCTTCTCTCGGCACCGTCACAATGCACTTGCTTCGCGTAATGTTTATAGACGACTCTAGAAGATTTCCACCCAGTATATGAGCGGAGTCTATCAAAGTCCATATGCTGAAAAAAGTTCAGCGAGGAAGCAACTTTTCTAGGATCGTGACCTGCGGGTGTACTGTCAGGATCCGCTCTGCGAATAAAGTCACCCTCAGTTGTTTTAGGGATAAGTTTGATCCTGAGGTTTCGCCTAGGAAGAGCTGTCCTTCCTTAAAGTCTGAAGTTCTTCGAAGAGGTCGATCTGCAGTTCCGGGACTTTTTCCAAGATGAAGGAGAATGAGTCTGCATCTAGGGACCATTCTGACTCTATCGGTTTTCGCTTGGATAGAGCGTCCACCGTCACATTGCGGAACCCTTGAAGGTGTACTGCTGTTAAGTGCCATCTTTTCTTTCTTGCCAAGTGAAAGATCGCCAACATCACGTGATTGATGTAGGGCGATCTCGAGCCTTGTTGGTTCAGACATTTCACTATCACTTTGCTGTCCAAGACCAACCTGATGCGGGCTGATCTGTGAGGGGATAGTTTCTTCAACATTAGGAAGACTGCCATGGCTTCTAGAATGTTGATGTGAAAGGTCTTGAACTGGTGTGACCAGTTCCCTTGTACTTTTCTTTGATAGGAATGGCCTCCTCATCCTTCCGGTGAGGCATCTGTGCGGATGACTACTGACGGTTGAGGTGGTTGTAAGGGAGTTGTCCTTACTAGGCTCTTGACCTTTGACCACGGCCTCAGAAGCGATCGCAGTAAGGTCAGTGTCAATCTCTGTTGACCTATTCGAGCGTTTGATGCGTATCTTTTCCAGACTCCTGACGCATCCTTCAGTTGTGCTTTCAGCACTGGGTCTGTTACTGCTGCAAACTGGAGAGAGCCCAGTACTCTTTCCTGTTGGAGTCTTGAAATCTTGTTGGATTTCAATAGTCTCTTGACAGAACCTGCAATCTCTCTTCTCTTCTTCGGTGGAATGGAGAGGCGGTGTGACTGCAAGTTCCAATGGATTCCTAACCATTGAAACTCATGAGCTGGAGAGATGCGAGACTTCTTGTAGTTGATCTTGAAGCCCAGATGGTCCAGGAACTGAATCACCTTCGTGGCTGCCTGCAGACAAGCAGTCTTGGATGATGCCCACACCAGCCAGTCATCCAGGTATGCTGCTACCTGAATGCCTTCTAAGCGTAGCTGTTGTACGACTCTGTCCGCAAGTTTTGTGAATATCCTTGGGGCTACGTTTAGTCCAGAGGGCATGGCTGTGAAGACATACTTTGTCTTCTGTAGCCTGAATCCTAGGTAGGAGGAGAGGGGGCAGCTGAATGGTAGGTGCCAGTAAGCATCTGCCAGGTCTATTGAGACTGTGTATGCCCCTTTTGGTAACAGGGTCCATATGTGTTGTAGGGTTAACATCCGGAACTTGTTGTTCTCGATGAACTTGTTGAGTGGAGACAAGTCCAGAATGATTCTGAGTTTGTCCGAGTCTTTCTTGGGAACACAAAACAGCCTTCCCTGGAATTTAATGGTCTTAGTTTTCTTTATGACATTTTTCTTCAAGAGTTCTAAGGTATATTCTTCAAATAAGGGGATGGAGTGTTGGAAGAATTGAGGAAAGGAAGGTGGAGTTTTGTTCCATTTCCACCCTATTCCATTCTTGATTAGGCTGTGGGCCCAAGGATCGAAGGTCCAACGATCCCGAAAGTGGAAGAGTCTTCATCCTACCTGGAGCATCTCTTGTTGAGATGATCCGGAGGGTTTGTTACCCTGACCACGTCCTCCTCTACCCCTTGAGAGGTTTCTTGAGGAGCCTCTTCTAGATTCTCTACCTTTAGGGGGAAAGGTAGTGGTGTGCCTCTCAAAGCCTAGGTTAAAGGCTAGTGACTGAGCTACTAACTGCTTGGGCAACATTTGGAATGTGGTTTGCGGCTGGGTAACCATTTGGGGCACTGTGGTCATGGTAACGGTGGGATGCTGTGCAGGTCTATGATGCACGCGTGGCTTCTTCGTCTTCCTGTTATTGGGTTGGAGCCAGCGTCAGAGGATGATTTCCTATTGGAAGACATGCCCCCCTTTTGGAGAAGGTTCCTATTCTCCGTGGCGGCTTTAGCAACTACCTCTTGGACTGCTTCTTTTGGGAAGAGGTCCTTGCCCGAGATACATGAAGTAATCAACTTCCTGGGCGTGTGTTTAACCGTTGCATTGGCAAACACGTGCTCTCTACAGGCCCTCCTGGCCTTCATGAAAGCGTACATGTCCTTTACAAGAGTAGTCATGTACATCTTGGCTAGGACCGTGTACATATCTGGGCTACCCGAGATGCCTGCACACTTCTCCATACAGTTCTGGAGACAAAGAGGTGGCTAGTTTCTCTTTTGTCTCCTGTTCCCTTCGCAGAAGATGATCCGAAAACTTCAGAAGGTTCTCGTCGAACTGTTGTCCTGCGATCTCTGGATCCAGTTTCAAGATTGAGAAGGTTAGATGGACCTTGTTCTAATCCTTCTCGCAGGTAGGCAGAGCTTGAGACAATGGTTTACATTCCTCTAGCGTAGGGCATGGTTTGCCCGCATAAACTGCTTTTAGCACGCAGTGGAGAGTTTTAACCGAAAAGGGAAAAGCTCTGGAGGAAGGAGAAAGAAAGGTAGGGTGCCTCTTGCTCGAAGCAGAAACCTTTCAATTTGTATAGCCGGCTTTCTTCAGTCTACTCGTCAAGAGAGCCTGCGCCTTGTCATGATCAAAGACCATGACCTCCTAAGGTTCCGTCTCTTCTTGAGATGCTGGTTCATTCTTCGATCTCACAAAGCATTCCAGGTACAGTATTCTGATATGTTCGGCCAGCATTGGAGATCGTCGAGGGGTATGGCCCACATCTTCTCAGAGATGTAGAGTTTCCCATTCATCATGGGCATGAACTCTGCATACCTCCAAGGGTTGGTTTCGGAGCATTGGGTCTAGTCAAAGACTTTGACACTCTTGTGGGAGCCGCTGAAAGCGATCGAACGGTGCGCTTCTCTGACTTCCCTCCTAATCTCCTGCTGTTCCTTGTGCATTGTTTCCATCATCACAGATAGTAGAGGGTCTTCCGTCACTGACGATACGGATCTTTCTTCCTCCTCGGGTGGCTGGACCACCTCTTCTTCAGGGTCTTCTTGTAGAAAATCCTTTTCGGTGTCTGAGGACACCTCTGACATCCGTTCCTGATGGATGTCCATATCTTTTAGAGCCTTATTGATGTCAGCCTCTATCGTCTGTTGTATGAAGGGAGGCTTGACCTGTGCTTGAGGCACAACCGCGTCAGATTGGGCCTTAAGGAACAGAAGGCTTCTCATCGCTTCGTTTGGCAGGTAAGGTCCCTGAGAGTTCTTCTGGAACCTTCTTACCCATCTTCGAAGCGTTTCCCTCGCAGTATCCCTCGACTCCGTTGTCTTGGGATCACCGAAACCCTCGAACATCAAGCCCGAGCAGACGGTGCAACCCTTCGGATCCCAATACCTTAGGGTTTCAGTTGCGATGGAGCAGGGGGCATGAGACCTGCACATCTTGTGGCCACAAAAGTCCCTGCTTTTGTGGTTGCAGTACATGACCGCACACTTCACCTTAGCCTTCTCCTGTAAGGAAAGAAAGAGTGAAATGAGTATGGGGTAATTTATCATACTGATAAATATATTCACAAGCATTAAATAGTAATCGTTACTATTATCATTATAGTTTAGGATAGTAAGCTAGAAAGGAAATAGGAAAGACACATCTGTTTCCTGTCCAGGCAATTGCTGTCACCTTCCTCAATATTAATATATTTAATTTCCTTATTAGGGAAATTACAGGGTGGAAAAGCTCTAGTACTTAGATCTGAAGTCAGTGTATACTAACACTAACTCCACCACAATTGAAATATTAATATTGCAGGGTAATTATTGGTGTTCCGATGATCTAGGATACATCAGAATGTTGAAGGAATGCTTCACCTCAACATTTGCTTAGCGGTCTCAACAATGGACTGTGAAAGGATACACAGAGTATGTTTGAAAATCATACTACTGTATGTTATATACTGTAGTTTTGTAACTGCTGTATTATTATACTGCAGGAATACTGGCTACTGTATAATCTTATACTGTAGTTCTGCCGGTATACTACCGGGCTAGGCTAGTACTTGGTAGCACTAGCTGACAGAGAGAGAGAAAGAATGGAGAGAAGGACTACCATATTATTATAGTTTAGTACAATAATTAGGGTGGTAGGGACTACTCTCTCTACTGCCTTCTTTCCAGAATGAGGATTCAAATGCTGGTTACAGGGTTTGTGGATGGCAGTCCAAGGGAGGACTGAAGAATACTCAAAGTTGAAATGAGTTTCCCACCGGCAGCCGTCAGGGCCGGCTCAACCTTTCGGGGAGCATTGCTTCCATTAAGGAGAAGGTCGAAGCGGCAACCTAACCGCCTTTGTAGGTGCCCGGCCGGAATCGTAATCAGCCCGGGGAAAGGGTCTTATATTTTGCATAGAAAAAAGGCGGCAGATATGCCTCCTACTTTCGGCTGCAAATCAAGGAAACATAGTTTCCTATGCCGGCGCCGTCTTGGGGGGCAGAGGAATAACGATTCCCTAGCCTGAGACATTGCCAGATATAAGACATGTCTTCTAGTCCGCAAGGGAAAAAGGGTCGCGGCAATTGTACTGCCCCCTTTCGGTTGTGGACTAGGGAAGCTGAGCTTCCTATGTCGGCAACAGTGTAACCGGCAGGGGAATGGCTAATCCCCCATCGGTAACGTTGCCGGCAACAAGACTAAAAAATCCTGAGTTACTGTCGTATTCATAAGCCGGGATACTCACCAGCAAAGAGGATTGACAGAAAACACTATCTCCGTCAAGCCGGAGTATACTAGTCTTGGCAAGACGAAAGATAGGGTTGTCGCCTGAGCTGGCAGTACTCGGGGTAGGAAGGGTTTATCCTCATTTCTCTAAAAGAGAAGAGTATCGAATTATGATAGTAATTCTAGGAGATATTTATATCTCTGATTGAATTAATAAAACGATACGAGAGGTTAAACGGGGATAACGTTACTAAAGTATACTAAAACGCGTTAGGCTAGCCTGGATCTCGACTACCTTAATATCACCGAGGCCCTATCGTATAAGATCGAAACGTTTTATCAGAAGAGGAAATATTACATGTGTAAATCTTATCTTCACTAGTATAATTTGCTTAAATAGCTAGAATTTCTTTATCGCTAAATACCAGGAACGTCGTACTACTAACTAAATAAAGCATTTATATCGTACGACAGCGGTCCCAAAATGGCTCTGCTCCACTTAACACACCTAAGTTATGCTAATTTAACTGTAAGAAGGGAGCCAAAAATTATACACAGGAAAGATTAAATTCTCAACTTTCCAGAGGATAAGATGCTGGAGAATGCATTGTAATAATCACTGAGAGAAGTAACAACACCAAGAGCGAGTGGGAGAAACACCTTGCTTAATTGGCTACTTCAAAAGGAATAGTACGCCGTGGTAGTACTGGGAGGGGATCCACCGGGTAACCTTGATAACGGCTCCCCTTCAATTTCGCCACTCTTCCCCCTTAAAGCAAAATCTCTATTCGGGGTGAAGATTGCTATGTGTCATATCAAGAAATACGTCCCCTGATATTATGCGATATCCTTAAGAGTTATATTAAGGATAATCGCTCCAGGAGTTAGAATTCTGGAGACCTGTGGTCAATTATCTGCGAGTATCACTATAGCCAAATATCCCTTAGAAAGCTACCTAAAGGAACCTTCCATCATGACGACATGGCTGAGCCCAAAAATTCAGTTAATCTTCTGGTTCATTAAAAACATCAAATTTATTTGATGTCATAACTTTAATGTTTCTAATGGAGGGGTGAGAGAGATGGAGGTCTCTCTCTTTTACGATTAATAGATGGTGGGATTCTGGATTTTTGCATCTTTCCCACTGCATGTGCATCAGATAAGTTGGTTTTTGTGGAACCTCCATCAAATCAGGCAAGGACATGGCCTGAGAGAGGTTCGTGCTAGTTTTTGTAATGGGGGACGAAGGCTTTACAGAAATGGGCAATGCCCTAGTGTTAATACACCGTGGTAAAGCCTCAGGAGGTAATATGTTTACCTCGTCATTTGACATTTTATTTCTTTTTCTAGAGCTATTGGCAGTACTAAGTGGGTTTGATGTTAATGCCTTAGCATAGCTATTTGATTTATTTAATAGTCTTTTGGCATTTCCCACACTTATATGTTCCAAACTAGGTTTGTTAAGGGCAGCTTCTTCCAACTTATACTGCTCGCAGCTCTTGTGTATGGATTTATGATTCAAATTGCAATTTAAACACCTCTCTCCAAGTGCACATTCTCCATGGTATGATTTGGAGCAAATACCACATTCTTTCTCATTTTTGCAAACCTTAGACGGGTATGTTGTGGAGACAAAACTCATTAAAGGATATTTAGGCCACCTTTCAAAATTATTATTTAACCATTCTGGGCCCTCCAACCGATATTTCCTATTCTCTAAAAACTTTTTATAAGACAACCCTCTCGTCAACAAATCAGCAGGGTTTTGTTCTGTATGCACATAATTATACTTTACAGGTACTTTAAATTTCTTAACAATGCATCTACTTCTAATATTCTATTTATTATAAATTTAGATTTTACTTTAGACTCCTTAGTTTATCCAGTTCAATACAACTTGAGCATTCACACAATATTTACAAATTGGAACTGAATATTTCTGTAAGTTTCCATAAGTGTAGGTAGACATTTTAAGGCTAAAATCACCCCCATTAATTCTAATGTGGGCACACTATGCTCATTTCCCTTTCTCAAAGGAGCTAATTTTGATTTAGCAAACAAAAAAGAGCTTTGATTGTCATCAGAACATGCATACATTACAAAACCATAAGCTTCAGTTGAGCTGTCACAAAATACATGAAGCCCGTATGTTTTTTGTTCATTTAAAGCATGACGAGGAAAAGACAACTCTGACAGCATTTCAAAATCTTTACTTATGCTTTTCATCTCATTTGTTATCTCTTTCAGTACTTTTTGATCCCATTCTACTTCTAATTTCCATACTTTTCTCATTATACTTACTGGCAAGGTAAAATTCAGTGGATCAAAAACTTTAGAGATCTGAGACAAAACTTTTCTTTTAGTGTCAGCAGCAGCTTCCACACTACAAGATGCCAGACTTAAAGTATCACTATTTACATTATACCTATAACCTAAAACTTTCTCTTCTATACAATTATGTTCAACTAGCCTTCCTTCGGCCTCCATGATTTTCCTTAATTCAAGTGAATTAGAAATCCATGACCTCAAAGTAATTCCTCCTTCTTGCATTCTTGAAGAACAAAGACTACTGTATATATTAGTGTGCTACTGTTGTTAACACACATTGAGTATGTTTGTTGGGATGTTGAGTCTTGAAGTAAAGTCAATCCAGTTAACTTTAAAATGGTTTATTTCTTAAAAAACAACAGTGTTAACATCTCCATCACAGGAGTACAGCTGGTTTGGTCGGATGACCATTCCATGTGAAGTATTGATAAGAACTGTCTAAAATATCGATATCACAGATATCGTATAGTTAGTTATCTCAGCATTTAAACACATAATGTAAACTCTACATTAGTCTAGGAAGACACCTGCATCCGGTGGCGACACAACTCTTTCACACGGTTCGTATGTGTGTTTATGCTTCATAAAAATGTTACATTGCTGAGATTTGTAAAACGCATCCTGTTATGATCTTGTCTGAATACAGCAATTCTCACGCTAGCTTCTACTGCCACAAAGACGTATTACGTCATGTGTTTTAAACATGTAATATATGACTATTACATCAGCTCGGCCAGCTATCTCAATTTTTTTTTTTTTTATTTAACAACACGCCAAAATATGTTTACTAGGAGTGTGACTGGATATATGTATCATTCTTTGTTTAACTTTAGCCATAAGCAAATGAGGACGAATGTTCAAATAGGCATATTAAGAAAATAATAACAATAATGCATATGAAAAGATATTACCAAAGCAAAGAAAGAAATGCATGATAAATACAGATCACATATATGGTACATTGCTAGCAAATGATTATATGGTACCAAAAAAAAAATACTGATATACATATGATTCGGTAACTTTGTTAAAGAATAATTGTTACCTTTGTCAGAAACATAGATTATTACAATACTATAATTAATAAAAATATTTGTTACCTTGGTAAAGATTCAATTTTAGTGCACAAACACGAATTCCTGGTACGTACACGTACCACGGCTTCGTACACACACACACACACACACACACACATATATATATATATATATATATATATATATATATATATATATATATATATATATATTTATATATATAGGGCTTAAATATTTTATTAGATGCCCATAGATTCTGTTTTTTTTTTCTCTCTCTTTTCTTTTAACATTCAGTCTTATATATTTTATTAGATGACGAGAAAAAAAATGATTTATTTTTTAAATGTTTTTAAAATGTATTTTTAAAAATGCAAATGTTCCATAGTCTCTTCAATTACATATTAATAGCGTACTAACTGCTTTTCGTACACAACGCCATTCCAAGACAATTTTACTCCTTTTAGCGAATGAAGGGGCCACTTTCAAACGGCTTTAAATTGAATTAAATAAGGAGTTTTGTCTGGACATGGCAAAACGTTCCGTTTGAGCTGCAAACTGTTCCTTAACCTATGCCAAACAAGGATGTTAACGGCGATAAATATCATCACCGTCACAACTGTTACTGCTAGTAGTATGGGGTGAAGAAATTCTTTATAAGTCGGTGACGGGTGGTCCATCTCGGTCAATTTCATCAACCGCTTGGCTACCTGTTTGTTGTATGGGAGAGGTAATGATGGCATTATAGTCGACCACGTGAAGTTCGCGAAGTAGGCTCGTTCTCTGATGATGGTCTTGATCCCTTTCACCATGGAATTAGGGGATGTCCCGATACAACCATCTGCTGCAACGAAGATTTGGGAATAGGACGTGGATCCGTCCGGGCATGATACATTGAAGCCGTCCTTGTCGTATCGTATCCACGAGCCGTTGTTCAGTCTGCAATTGAACTCATTATTGTCAAAGGGATAAAGCTTATCCAGACAATTTTCACTTGTATGGGAGAGAGCACCGTCTAGCACTATACCTAACTCGCATGAATCCATTAAGTTTTTATGGAATTCAAATGAGTCAGCTGTACATATTTTTCTATCCATTGCATCTGAACGGTGAGTTAATTGATTTAAGTCTTTAATGACCGTATATGTTTCCTTGTCTGGGGAAATCAATACGTGTCCTGTCAAACTGGATATTACTGGATTTGAGTGATTAGTCATGAAAGTCGGAAATGGTGATATCCTGTAAGATTGCCAGGCATCAGAAGAATCAAAGGGAATTGTAATCATAATCTTGTTATTTTCAACGCTTACTGTAATTAGGCTGTAATAAAATTCTAACCTACGTGCGTCTAACAAAGGAACATAGCCTAGTTTCTCCCGTCCGTTCTCCAGAACTAACTTTAAGTATTTTATAGGCAACAAATGGGGTGACAGTACACCTTTAGTTGCTAACGTGATAGCTTCTACATAATCTTTTGATTTCTCAATGAAATGTGCAATTCTGTTATGTATGTGATCTATTTTTGAATCATAATACGTTAACGTTGCCAACAAATCCTGTACTTCCATAATCTGATTGATATTACTTGAATGTTCATTTACTAAATCCATAATTTGATTGATTGAAGCTAACTGATTCCTTAGTTCTGACATAATCAATTCATCTTCATGAGTCAAGAACTCAATTTTCTTATTTTGATTACTAATCTTAAGAGGATTGGAAATTCCTAAACCTAAACTTGCAACACAGTCCACATCAAAAGGTCACGAGCCAAAGATTCTGTCTCGTAAGTCTTATTTTGCAAGTCATCAGATAGCATCTCTGCAACTTTTAGTGTCGATCCAAGCGAAATCTCTGTAGTCAAATGAAAATGTCTTCTATGCAACTCATCTAATGAGACAGCAAACCTCGAAATGGCGCTTTTTAAGCTAGTGACGTCATTCTCTGGAAGAAAAATTGCTTGCATACGCACTTCTACAACTACGTTACTTGATGTAATAAAAACGTCTTCTTGTCTTTCAATTATAGTGCCATATTAGAGCTCATCCCACACGAGGAAAATGTCTGAGCGAACAATATCACTCCCAACAACAAAAAATTCATCTTGGAAACCTGTAACGAGAAAAATATATGTAATTACTCCTGTATTAAGAAGAAATTTTTTAACATACAAAATAAAAATCTTTCCCTCACTTCTTTCCCTCTCTTTTTTTTTTCTTTTTTAATTTCTTATGTGAGCCAATGGTACGATTCTCTCATCAGTGGGTTGGGATACGTTTTGAACTCTAAACCTATTGGCCGTTAATGTTTCCAAAATGTTAAATGGGCCTTCAAATTTAGGTGTTAGTTTATAATTGAGTCCTTTACGTACATTTACCTGTATGTATACATTATCACCCACGGTATATGTTTTAGTTGGCTTCGCTATTTTATCATGATTCCTTTTCATTATGATTTGTGATTCTTCTAAATTCTTTCGAAGGATATCAAAACGACTTTTGCTTGCATTTATACATTCTTTTAAAGGATTTGATAGATAAGTTGTAGGCGTTAATACATGGAAAGGCGTTCTAACTGGGGTACCATACAATGCTTCATGCGGTGACATTTTAATTGATATATGATATGAATGATTCAGAGTACTCAGTACCGCAGGTATTGCAATATCCCAGTTGGGGTCTGACCCCCCTAGTGTTACTCTTAATATATCCCTTTTCCTTATGATTGCCTTTCAAAGCATTTATAATTGTTTCTAATTTCTGATCTTTTCTTTGCTCAGTCTGTAATAATTCAGCACTCCAGCCTAAATCTTATTGTTCAGATATCGTTTTAACAATAGGCATGGATGTTGATATATCTATTAATTCAGCTAAAGGCTCCGTACAAGATGACACGGGGTTGCGTGATAATGCATCCGCAATGATATTTGCTTTCCCAGGTAAATACCCAATTCTCGCGCCAAAGTCTTGAATGATCAAATGCCACCGAGTTCGTTTGGGGGTGTGGTTGAAGCTTTTAAAGAACTCGGTTAGTGGTTTATGGTCAGTAAGAACCTTAACGGGATAACCGTATATTATGAACTTAAAATGCACTAGTGAATTAACAATAGCTAGCCCTTCCTTGTCTATTACTGCATACTTACTTTTGGAAGTTCTCAGTTTTCGAGAATAAAAAGCTATCGAGAAAAATTGTTTATCATATTGCTGAAGCAATACCCCTCCTACTCCTAAGTCTGAGGCGTCTGTTGCAATGAAGAATTCCTTACCGAAGTCAGGAAATTTTAAGATAGGAGAACTACACAGTTCATCTTTCAAGGTATTAAACGCCTGTTGATGCTGCTCAGACCATACGAAATCTACGCCCTTCTTCGTAAGATCAGTTAGAGGAGCGGCTATTATTGAATAGTTGCGTATAAAACGCCTGTAATATCCACTACAACCCAGAAATTGCTGTATTCCCTTGACATTAGTAGGTATGGGAAAATTACAAATAGCCGACACCTTATCATGGACTACTTTAAGACCTTGGCTTGACACCATGAAACCCAAATATATTAATTCTGTTTTGAAAAATTCACACTTACTAATCTTTACCCTTAAGTTATGTTGTCTTAATCTCTGTAGTACTAGTTCTAATTTACGTAGATGTTATTCTAAGGTGTTGGAAAAGATTACAAGGTCGTCCATATAGGCATGCAATATATCCCCTAACAAGTCTCCAAACACTATGTTAATCATTCTTGTAAATGTTATGGGAGCACAACGTAAACCAAAAGGCATCCGTAAAAATTCATAATGTCCCCTGGCTGTGCTGAAGGCTGTGTATGGGATACTATCTTCTTCTAATGATATCTGGTGAAAGCCTTTAAGTAAGTCCAAACTGGTAAAATATTTATTCTGACCTAACAAAGACAAAATGTCGTCAGTACATGGCACTGGGAATCGATCAGGGATCGTCTCCTCGTTTAGACGACGGAAGTCTATGCAGATACGCCATGTTCGATCTTTTTTCGGTACAACTATTAATGGAAAATTATAAGGGCTGTTTGATTTCCTAATGACTCCTTCTTCTAGCATTTTACCTACTTCATCATTTATTTCATTCTGGAATTTCATAGGGAGTCTGTACGAGGGTACATAGATAATTTTCTGCTTGTCCTTTAACCTTATTTGATGCTCGATCACATCTGTTTTTCCTAAGGGTCTATCCGTAGTGGAAAAAACATCATGATATTTAGTTAAAAGTCCAAAAATTTTCTGCTGAATTTCTTCGTCTTGAATGTCTTTATTGATTTTATTTTTAATAGATTGCAAAAGGGATTCATCCGCAACTGATTGAGCGTGATTGATTTCAGCAACGGTAAGAATACGATGTTTATAAACTTCTACATCCAAGATATGTTGATTTTTGTGAATTACTAAAGTGTTATTTAAATGATTACAGACTTCAATATTACATTGTTGATGTGAGCCTACTGTATAAATAGCTTGTGTGACAGACAATCCATTAGTTTTCAAAGTGTCGGAAAGGATTAATATTTCAGATCCCGGTAATGTTTTCTTTATTTGCACTATTAAATTCGAAGGTACGTTTGGCTCGATAGATTGCGTGCAAGATGATATTACGGGTGAACGAGAATTCTGCTGGGTCGCGTATATTATTTCTTTATTAGTGAGACAAGTTACATTTGTCGTCTCCTTTTTATCCAAAACTGATTTTAAGGTATTAGAAGACTTATAGAATTTTCCTTTGATATACATGCCGTGCTTGGCAGGGGCTAAGATAATGTTTTGATTGCCCATTGATGGGTATCCTATAATTACAGCTGGATACATATCAATGTTTTGTATAACAACAAATGTATCGGCAAACGTGCGCTTACCAACCTTGAACTGAACATGAGTTATGCCTATTACATTTAATTCATTATTTCCTATACCCGAGAGTCTCACTCCGGATTTTTCTATCGGAAAGTTCGAAAACAACAAATGATGTGTCCTCAAATCCATGATATTACGTGGACTACCTTAGTCAAAAAATAACGTAAAGGATTTGTGTTCTAAATTTACAGCATATAATGTTGGTCGTAACTCATTTTGGCTTATTATTGTATGAATTCGTTGCAAATCTACGGGAGCATGCACTGTTTTACTTAATTCGGCCGTGTGTTTCATAGGAAAATCTATTGCCTCACCATGATCTGATAAAACATTAAATTGATTATTCAATACTACTGATGTTGACATGAATGACATTGACCCAACATCAGTCTCTTCCCCACTGGAGTTAATTATGTGGTATTTGCTTTGCTCTGCACATTCTGAAAATTAGTCTGACCTTGCGAGGTCTGGTTTGACGACCCAGGCTCAGCGTTATTCGAAGAAGTGTTTGTTTGTTTCGGATTCTGAACTACATTGACGTTTGGCTGTTTCTTCTTATTATTAAAATGAGAATTTTTCTTTTTATTTCCATATGAAACTGACTGGAATTGACTGTGTATTTCTTGGATTCTGTTGTGTCTTACGCGAGTAGCACTGACTATATGAATGAGTCGAACTATTATGTATCGAACAGAATTTCGTTCTGCAGTCCGCGATCAAGTGACCTTTATGTTTGCAATTATAACACGTCATTCCCGCAACTTGACTATTATTAACTACATTTACTTGTTGTGGCTTTGTTTCATTATCTCCAAAAACTTGAGTTAACACGGGATCAAGGTCAGGACACTTAGACATGTGTTTCTTTATCTGTTTATATACATCCAATTCCATCCTTGCAGGCATTAACTTTTTATCAAAACACCGCACTAAAGCTTCAGGCAACATAAGTGTCATGCAAGTTAAATACATTAATCGTAAAAAATCTTTCACGGAGATGTTATCTCTAGTAACCCAAGTGGAATTACCTAAAATATCTTGATATTCATTAAGCCTATCAGCTATGAGAGCTGCTCTCTCAATAACATTAAGCCGAGTCATAGTGGCTTGATTAAGTGTATTTCTTAATGTTAATACTACATCCAAGGCTTCTTCACCCCCATAGACCGCGCGTAACCTAATTTTGAAATCATTCCAGGTAACTGCTTCTTGAAATGAAACACCTCTTAAATACACACTCGCATCCCCCTTGGAAAAATCTATAAAACTTTTACCTTTTTGTAATTGTACAAAAGGGTCTAAGATTTGTATGGCATTTAAAAGGGCATCGACGGATGAAATCCATGACTCCACATTTTGAGGCAAGAACCCATTAACCCGACCCTGAAAAGGAAGGATTGCTGACCTGGCATTTACAAGCGTCACAATCGGGAGAGGGTTTATCTGTCCTGCGCCACTAGGTCCAGGGATGGGGCTCACAGGGGGCGTCATGATTACGGTATTTCTTTTTCCATCTCTTCGACCCCTTGCAATTCTATCAAAATATCTATATGAGTACAGACGTCCACTGCGTAAACGCATAAGCACTCAATGATAAAGATTATAACAAAATTCCCCAAAACAATGCTACTAATCCCAAGACATTTCCCGAGTATTTCTGAAAGAAAACGGAATTAGCACAAAGAGAGAAAAAAATTCTAGATGAGAATTCGGACTTGAACACAGTTTCCTTTAATGAAAGGAAAATAGAACATTAGCAAACCACTCACCCCAGTAATAATCGACTAACGACTCGTGATAACTACACTTCACTGCTCAATACTGAAATGAATAAGAAAATTGTACTTAGCTTTATATGGTTTTGTGTGATGTCGTCATATCCTCTCTCTCTCTTGATGTTTGGGTGAATGTTTTCGGTCCGATTTTCTCTCTCTCTCTCTCTTGATGTTTGGGTGAATGTTTTCGGTCCGATTTCCGTTGAATGTAGTGCTTCCTGGATATGTTTTGTAAGCGTTGAACGTCAGTCCTTGGGTTTCCTAGGATGTTGATTGAAGATCCAGTTCATCAGTTTGTATGTATAACATTCATTAAATGTTTCCTTCTTCGATGGACTATGATACTTAGTCAAAATTGTAGATTCATTACTGTTGATTTCTTGAAGATCTTTCTCTGGTTTTTAGTGTTTTATTCATTGATTTCTTTAAGATCTTTCTCTAATTCTTAGAGTTTTATTCGTTGATACTAGAAGATCTTTCTCTGATTCTTAGAGTTTTATCGCTGCCACCATTTATTAGTGTGCTACTGTTGTTAACACACATTGAGTATGTTTGTTGGGATGTTGAGTCTTAAAGTAAAGTCAATCCAGTTAACTTTAAAAGGGTTTAATTCTTTAAAAACAACAGTGTTAACATCTCCATCACAGGAGTATAGCTGGTTTGGTCGGATGACCATTCCATGTGAAGTATTGATAAGAACTGGCTAAAATATCAATATCACAGATATCGTATAGTTAGTTATCTCAGCATTTAAACACATAATGTAAACTCTACATTAGTCTAGGAAGACACCTGCATCCGGTGGCGACACAACTCTTTCACACGTTTCGTATTCGTGTTTATGCTTCATAAAAATGTTTCATTGCTGAGATATGCAAAACGCATCCTGTTATGATCTTGTCTGACTACAGCAATTCTCACGCTAGCTTCTACTGCCACAATGACGTATTACGTCATGTGTTTTAAACATGTAATATATGACTATTACATATATAATTCCAGTAATTCATCAATATTATGACTTGTGATTATTAAATTATCTATATAAAAATTATTTTCTAAATTTTCTCTACACTTATCCTCAAGATACATCTTAGCAAGGTGCTTCATAACATAATTAAGAATGAAAAGTAAAGATGTATAACCAAAAACTATAGTCTTATATCTATAATATACTAATTTACTTCCTATTTACCAAAAAAAAAAATCTGTTCTTATCATATTCTTCTGAAAGTTTTATAATTAAAAATGCCTGTTTAATATCACTTAGCATAACATACTCATTTATTATAAAATAAAATAATAATTTCAAAATAGAACCCATTAAATCTATTCCTGAGTATGCATCCTAATTTAGTGAAGGCAACTCTTTATTAGTCTTTAAGGAACAATTGAAAACAGGTCTTATTTTAGTTGTTACTTGTTCATCTGTTCTTATTACGGGGATATGAGGTATCCAAGTATAATTACCATATTCAGAAGGCGATACATTTATTTCTTCTATGATTCTATCTTTTAATTGTTTATAAAAAACTTCCCCATATTTACTTAATAGTCCCTTCCTATTAAGATGTTCCATTGTTCTATCCAAAACCTTAAGGGCTATAAAATGATTAGAAGGCACTTGAGAAATTTTTTCAGGGTACCAAGGTAATTTAACATGATAATAACCCTCCCTCAAACTAATACCTTCTTGGAAATTGTTTATCTGATGTTATCAAATGGGACCAGGTCCTTTTCATTAGTTTTAATACCCATAGATTCAAAAGTAAACAGATTTTCCAGCCCATTATCTACTTCACTGTCAGACAAAATATGTTCCAATGGATGAAAATATGATTTAAGAAGATCCATAATTAAGTTAACCATAGTTTTGGTCTTGATACTAACTAGCTTTGCCTTTGTCTGAGTTTCAAACAAGGACTTTCTTTGATAAGACTACCCTTCCATTCAATATGAAACAAAAACCACCACCACATTTCAGAATAGACAAGGAGAAATACTGAATTATATCCATACTTACCAGCATATCTACTTCTTTTAATTCATGATTTCTTTCCTCATAAAATGTTTCATCAGCCAAACTTTTACCCTCTGATTTCAATCTATTATCTGGTTCATACCTGGCACTTCATAGGAAATATCCATTTCTTCGTCTATTAATAAAGGCACAAATGCTAATCTATTTCCTATCTTGATACCAGTTGACATTTGTTTGAATTGTTTAGTTTCTTGACCTATATATGTATGCACTTCATGTTCTAATTCATATAAACTTTCATATTCTGAACACATATCTTTGGAAACATGTTTGACTATATAGGACCTCTGACTACCATAATCCACCAGACCCCTTACTTTACGGCATCACTTTCCATTCTTCAACTCTAGGGTCATTGTTGGTAAAATATTACTGATATCGATATTTTTGGAAGTATAGCACAAATTTACTATAGCATTAGTCTTGGTAGTTTTTTTCTCGATTAGGGCAAAAAGTTGTTATATGCTCTCTTTTCTTGCAAATCAAACATTTAACCCTCATCATACCTTTTTTTTTTTTCCATAACATTCAGATTCTTTGTGACCAAAACCAGCACACCTAGAACACATTTTTCGAGATAATTATATTATTCTGGTTAATTTAGACTCAGGTTAAATAAGTTTCACACTTTCCTAAAGTGTGTCCATCAGAAAAGCATAATTTGCAACGACTTTTAACATTTTTATCTACAACTACCAGTTTCAAAATTTTGTACTGTGGGAATTTTTTCCTTTATTTCATTTAACTGCACTACTGATGGACTACTGCCATTTGGTTTTTTACTGTCTCTGTACAACTTTTAATTCACTGATGTAGTTCTAAATAAAGTTTTCAAAGCTTCTTTGGTTGAAAAATATCTCTGACAAGGTAGGATAATTTTTTGAGATTTTATTTATCAACTCCTTCACTACTACTTTAGGGAGCTTACTCATTATCAAATAACTCACAAGAATATTACCAGCAGAACCCTCTTCCAAAAAATCTACACTATAATGCTGCAATTCATATAAATAAGATCTAACCTCTGCTATAAAATACTTAACATTGGAAAACTCAAGATCATTATCATCACTAGGAACAGCTTTTAATATATTTTTTAGTGCTTCATCTATTATGAATTCCTTATCTAAGAATTCATCAATCAGCAAATCTAATGCTACTTCGTAATTTTTATCAGTAATAGACAAATGTGATAGTTGTTTTAGTGCATACCCCTTTAAATAACCAACTAGATACGATAATTTAGCTGAAGCTGATAAGTGTTTTCTAGAACCAATTACATTACTAAACTGATTCAAGAAATTATGAAAGGCGACTTTATCTTTTTCTTTGCCATTAAAAGTGCCACAAGTTAAAGCAGGAGGTTTACTATCACTCATACAATCACGGAAATCTTTTACAGAAATGCCAACACTTTCATCTCTTTTTTTTAACCAAAAATCTTCATAAGCATCTAATTCTATTGAAACATTAATTTTGTTTTGAGCTTGATCATCTTATTCATCATTAAGACACTGATCATCTCTGATTCCTAATTCAGTTTTTTCCATTAGCAAATTAATTAATTCATTGCATTCACTTACTTTACTTAATTCCAATTCCACTTCACTTACCTGCTTTTTACACAAAAATTAATGTAATGTTCCAGTATCATGCAATTTCTGCAACTTTTTACAATATATAGTGATTTTTCGTTTATAAGTGGCTATTTTACTCCTCAAAACTTTGTTTTTCTTTAACCTCATCCAATGGCAACTTTTGTGGGTTTTCCTCCAAGATAATCCAATAATTCACTGCTACTAGCCATAATGCAAAAAAAAAAAAAAAAAAAAAAAAAAATGGAAGATTAATATTATATAAAATTAATTCTAAAATTACAGTTCAACAATGAGGTCCATTCAACCCAGATCTTTATCATTATTATATCAGGATTCTCATCCCTAATTGACTCAAACAATTCAGGATGATCCAAAAAATACTGATAATCTTTTCCAGAGTAGGCTAGGAAATGCAAGTCAAAATTTACTTTTTCCTCATTTTCCAATTCAAGGAATGAATTATTTAACAGAGGAAACAGACTTCAAATCCCTAGCATAAGAATGCCCAACAACAGAAATTTTCAAATTAAATCAGGCCAGGCTAAGAAAATGAAATAAAAAACGACCAAATCCCTAATTCAATTGAACACAGGACTTACAGAAGGTTCCATCAAATGGGGACCGAAAACTGATGTTAGGCTAGCGACGAAAGCCCCAAGTTACCGATAAATTTCACATTATATTACTCATCTATATGTACTATTATTAAAGCAAAAAGTTACAATAAATATCTACTTAATCTCCGAAATAAAAAAGGATTAATTTGGAAATTAAAAGAAAATAATCGTAATTAACAAAAGGAATCTATTTTAGAACCAAACTTCAGAAACCAACCTGTTTATGCTAAGGTTTCAAAGAAGCATAGATTCTATTCTCTATTACATGTTAACAAACACAGAAAATATACTTAGTGAATTCGACTTTCCAAATTGGTGGCTCCTTGGAATATATGAAGCATGGTTCCTTCTTGTAATGTAAATCACTTAATTCAACCTTTTTTACAGAGAGCACTGCCTTTCTAGTGGAGGTTGGAATACTATTGACACTGAGGGAAAAATACTCTCACCATTTTATTTTTACCGCCCTACACCACACTACTAAACTAGTTTTTTGGAAGAGCTAAACGGTAACAATCAATTATTTACGACCGTACAACTCTACTAGTAATTTAATTCACGGCATCTCTTAAATATTTATACTAATTATTTATACTATTATTTTTAATATTCAATCACTATTGCTTATTTATCTACTAATTTATTTATTTAATTTAAAAAGAACGAAATTTACTTTACAATGCTTCATTTGATTAGAATTTCGCCCTCTATTATTTACTAAACAAGTTCGACACACATTTCCATGCTAACCCTGAAATTTCTTTTATTTTACAACAATTAAGGGACTCCTACAAACAAAGGATGCTATAGTTTTTTTTTTTTTTTTTTTTAGATAAAGAGGACTATCTATAGCTAACACTGCAATTTACCTGGGTAGTAGAACACAGCAAATAAAACTTTGTTTATTTTAGTTTTTCACTAGAAAATATTTATAACATAATTGTATGGTATGTCTAAGCATGACCTGAGGGTGCTGGTTGTACAGATTTGGCTCATGTGAACTGATGGGTTTGTACTAATTGAAAATAAATTGTTTCTAAACTTGATCGTTTATAAAATGAATTAGCTATTTGAACAGCAAGATGTTTAATAGTTTTAAGTAATCTGAAAACTCGTTAGGTAGTAAAATAAACATCATAGAATTGTATGAGACGCCATTACGAAATTTCAAATGGATGATGAAGAGTAGTTTAAAACCTATTCAAGTTCAATAATTTTGCTGAGATTATTCTAAAACTCACCTTGCACCACAACTTGACATTTTCAGGATTTGTAAGTTCCTTGGTTGTGATAAATCTAGATACTGGTAAAGCTGTATCAAAACATTTGGCCATTGTCCATGGATTGCCCCTTTTCTTGGCGTCCTCCTGGAAGTCTCTTGCAGTCATATCTAGAGTAAGAGTATAACCTGCAATGAGAGACATCACTTGATCCTCAGTTACATCACGGCAAGTATCGCCAATTACTACTCCTAGTTCTACCTCATGGTGCATGTCTGTACATCCCCTAGGAATCTGCAAGTCAGAAATGTAGTCATTAACAAAATTACTTTTTGGCTAGAGACCTCAGCAGTACCTCAAAATATGGGTACTTGTTGAGCAATAATTGTATTAATTTTAATATTAGCAATAATCTTTATATTTAGTTTTGTGCATACAACCAATTGCATAAATAGAGTTCATTGCTCATCTCTCAAAAGGGTACATCAATTAGCATTCTTCATGAATAAATAGCATAGATGTTTCCAGGAGGGTGGTATGTGCTTTTACATAAAAAGTATATCCCCACTTCCTCACCATTCTTTTTAAACCTCTTTTTCTAACTGATCAATTAATGAAGAAAGATAGTGGTGGGACCATGATACAAGGTAATAGGAACTACACATATATGAAGGATCCAGAGGGTCCTGCATTATTATGCCAGTTCCATTTAAATATGACAAATTCATAGATAATTTGTATTTTTCCTAACTATACAAACCTTAACTATTTAATAGGGGTATTACGGTACTTCCGGCGTAGCTGAAATGACGAGCCAATCATTTTTAACGAGGGTTAACTACCCATGCCGCTAACTAGCGGGGTTAAGGGAGGGTAGCTTCCTACCGCCCGCCCCCCCTCACACACCTGTGATTGAGCTCACTTTGCTTGGAGGTAGGACTTCAAGGGGGATAGGGCTGGCGGGTAAGTTTGCTTAAATAGCTAAGGTTTGTATAGTTAAGAAAAATACAAATTATCTACGAATTTGTCATTTGTTCCGTAACTGGAATGCAAACCACGCTATTTAATAGGGGTGACTCACCCATTAGGAAGCGTGGAAGTCCCAGCCAATCTGGCTTTTGGCTTTACCCGGGGGCTCCTTATCTGAGTGTATCAGTACTAAAAAGATAAGGAGTCGCTGCACCTCGCTAAAACCTTGCTACGCAAGGTCCGCGGCCTACGCAAGGTCCGCAGCCTACGCAAGGTCCGCGGCCTACGCAAGGTCCGTGGCCTACGCAAGCTGTGTGTTGAGGTATGCAGAAGTGTGATTCTCCTGGTAAAGGTAGTCCAAGTTCTTTAGAAGGAAAAACTGTGTAACTAGGCCTTTCCCAATACCACCTTGTCAGGGTATGGGGACACAACAATATTAGTCTTAATACTAGGTACACAAGGGAGCATGGTTTACCTGCAGTGGTTTTAGGTCAGCTATGCAGAGAACCCAGGATGCTGCTTTCCCCAAGAGATGGGAGAATGAAGAAAAGAATAAGGGCCATTCAAACCTTTTCATTCACGCAGACTAAAACTGGGTTACAATGCCCTCAACCTTCTGCTACTTGTCCAAAGAAGCTTGAGGTTTTAAACCAGCTGTTGTGCAGCCACCACACGACCGATAGAGAATGTATCGAGTCTCCTGTGGGTCATGTCTTGCAGGTAGTGGGATATGAATGCGGTCTGACGATTCAACACCCCAGCTTAAAGAACCTGTGTCACTGAGAAGTTTCTCTTGAATGCCAGGGATGTAGCTACGCCCCTGACATCATGAGCTCTGGGGTGACGTGAAGGAGGAAGGTCTGGATTCAGTGCATGGTCTATGACCTTGCGAATTCATACTGAGATGGTGTTCTTGGGGACCCTCCTCTTAGTCCTTCCTGTGCTGACGAATAGTGCAGGCACACGAGGACGGGCTGTGGCTGTTCTCTTAAGATACAGCCTCAAATTCCTCACTGGGCATAGTAAGAGATGGTCTGGGTCATCTGTTACAGTACGGAGACTAGAAATCTGGAAGGAGTCGAATCGTGGATCCGCTACTCCCTGGTTCTGAGTCTTAGCAATAAACTCAGGGACGAAGCTGAACGTTCCCTCTCCCCATCCCCTTGAAAAGGCAATGTTGTATGACAGACCATGAAGTTCTCTGACTCGCTTGGCTGACGCCAAAGCTAGCAGGAACACCGTCTTCCAAGTCAGGTGGCGATCGAATGCCTGGCGTAATGGTTCATAGGGAGGTCTCTTGAGAGATCTGAGAACTCGAACCACGTTCCATGGGGGAGGTCTCACTTCTGACTAAGGGGAAGTAAGTTCATAACTCCCTATGAGTAAGGAAAGTTCTAGCGATGAAGAAATGTCCATTACTTTCAGTCTGAAGGCGAGGCTTAAGGCTGAGCGATAGCCTTTTACTGCCAAGACTGAATGACACAATTCTTCACGCAAATACACGAGGAACTCCGCTATTGCTGGAATAATGGCATCGAGTGGAGAGATACCCCTTCCACGACACCAACCACAGAAGACTTTCCACTTTGCCTGGTAGACTGCTGCTGATGACTTACCCAAGTATCCAGACATCCTAGTCGCAACTTGTTGCGAAAATCCTCTCTGAGAGAGGAGATGCTGGATAGTCTCCAGGCGTGTGGTTGTTTGAGTAGATTGTGTCGTGGAGGGAGTTCTCTTGGGGGCTCCGTTAGGAGCTGCAGAAGGTCCGGAAACCATTCTGCGTGATGGCATAGTGGAGCTATGAGGGCCATTGAAAGATTGACCGATATTCTGGTCTTGTTGAGTACACTCCTCATCAGACAGAACGGGGGAAAAGCGTAAACGTCAATTTTGTCCCACCGTTGTTGGAAAGCATCTTGCTAGAGAGCCTTGTGGTCTGGGACTGGGGAACAATAAAGCTGGAGCCTGAAGTTGAGGGACGTTGTGAAGAGGTCAACAGTCGGAGAATCATACAAAGTCAGGACTTTGTTGGCTACTAGATGATCCAAAGACCACTCGGTACTCACTATCTGAGATGCTCTGCTCAGGTTATTGGTGAGCACATTCCTTTTGCCCGGAATGAAGCGTGCTGATTGTGGTATTGAGTGGATTTCAGCCCATCTCAGTATCTCTACTGCTAGATGGTATAGCTGATGTGAAAAAGTACCTCCTTGCTTGTTGATATAAGCCACTACTGTGGTGTTGTCGCTCATCACCACCACTGAGTGGCCTGCCAGGAACTAGTGGAACTGTTGAAGGGCCAGAAAGATGGCCTTCATCTCTAGGAGATTTATGTGGAGGTACTCTGACTCTGACCAGAGGCCTGAGGTCGTGTGGTGCAGCACGTGGGGCCCCCACCCTTTTTTTGAAGTGTCTGAGAACAGCATCAAATTGGGGGGAGGACGAGAAGGTCCACTCCCTTTCGTAGGTTCTTGTCTGTCACCCACCACTGGAGGTTTGTCAGTTCCGCTGATCCCATGGGGATTTGGATGTCCGGGGAATCGCGAGTCTGATTCCACGGAACTTGAGTTGCCACTGGAGGGATCTCATCCTGAGGCGACCATTGGGAACTAGATGGGCCAGCGATGAAAGGTGACTGAGGAGATGTAACCACGTTTGGGCTGGAAGTTCTTCTCGTCTGAGAAAGGGTCTTACGACCTTTCTCAGCCTTGTTATCCAGTCGTCTGATGGGAAGGCTTTGTGGAGATTGGTGTCTATGATCATGCCTACGTATACCAGTCTCTGTGTAAGAGGCAGAGAAGACTTCTCGAGATTTGCCATGATCCCCAGATCCTGGCAAAGTCTCAGAAGTTTGTCTTGGTGTTGAAGGGTTGACACCGAGTCTGCTAGGATTAGCCAGTCGCCCAGATAACGGAGGAGACAGATGCCAATCCTGTGTGCCCAAGATGACACTAGGGCAAACACTCTGGTGAAAACTTGGGATGCTGTGGAAAGACCGAAGCACAGCACCTTGAACTGGTACTTTCTGTTGTCTAGGCTGAATCTTAGCACTTCCTTGAAGACGAATGGACTGGGATCTGGAAGTATTCGTCCTTTGATCCAGTGTACACATGAAGTCCTGGGGTCTTACTGCTAGTCTGACTGTCTCCGCCGTCTCCATGCTGAACGGAGTTTGTTTGAGAAACTTGTTCAAGGCTGAGAGGTCGATGCCAGGTCTCCAGCCTCCAGACGCCTTTCTTACAAGAAAGAGTCGACTGAAAAAGCCTGGGGACCCGTCAACGACCTCTTGGAAGGTGCCCTTCTTCAACAGGGTCTGGACTTCTGCCCGAAGGTCCTGCCCCCTTGCCGATCCCATGGCAAGGGAGTCTATTGACACTGGATTCCTGGTCAGGGGAGGTAGAGATGTTATGAACGGGACGCGATATCCTAGATGGATCACCGAGATTGTCCAGGAATCGGCCCAGAGTTGCTTCCACCTGTCTGAGCAACTTTGTAGGCATCCCCCCAACTGGTGGAAACGCAGGGGGACTGCCTATCCTAGCATTTTCGGCCTCGGCCGCTCCCTCTAGGATTCTTTCCTCCCCTGGAGGACTTTTTGCCTTTCCTGTCCTTGACAGGAAAGGGCTTATTAGACACCACTGTCTTCACTGTTGGTTTCATCGTTACGGTCTTGGCTGGATGGGACTGCTGAGGTGCTGGAGGTTTATAGGGCTTAGTTGTTAAAGCCCTATGAAGGAGGGAGTCTCCATGAGACTTCCTCCACCTCTCAGCAGTAAGTTCCACGTCCTTAGGCTCAAACAGATGGGCCCCCTCTAGGGAGGAATGTCTGAGCCAATTTATCTTGACGCTTGGGAACCTCTCAGACACTGCATCTCCACGTTTCAAGATAGTGTTTGCCCACAAGTTCGAAACTTGGTGGGGAAGAAACTCTATCGCGAGAGTGCCTGAGAGTAAAAAGCTCTCCATTGCCTTCCTGGTACTCCTTGGAAAAATCCTCGGATCGTCTCAGGATACCTAAGGTCCCTAACCAGATGTCCAGCCATGAAGTAGCTTGCATCGCATAATTAGTGACCTTTTCCTGGTTAAGGACTTCGGCCACCGACAACGAGACCTACTGGCTGGAGTCTCTCTCAAGAGGGACTCCCTTGTTTAGCTCTTCCAGAGAATGGTGAAGTGGGAGAGCTGAACTGGGTTCCTCCAGGATCTCAAAGTAACTCCTTTGCTGTACGCGAGGAGGTGGGAGGAACTTGTTCGTAGAGCCGGCACGGTTGCAGGAGGCAAACTCGGAGAGCTGTTGGGTGATCTTGTCCCTGGTACTCTTCAACCCTTAAGACCAGGGCAGGGCTGCACTGGTCTTTGAGGGTTTCTGAGTGCCAAAGACGCGGTCTATGATCGTGTTTTTGCCCTCTCGAGGGGCTATCTCTGGGTCGGAAAACCCATTGAGAACCCTCATTAGAGTCAGAATCTGCCAGAATGCATGTTCTGATTCTTGTTGGTCTCCTCCTGATGTTGGACTCGCAGCAAAGTCTCCTATTCCCAAGAGCTCTTCTTGGGGTGAGTTGCGTACATTCCTTGAGTGGCTGGTTTTCTCCATTCTAACCCTGGTAGAGGACTTTGGCAGAGTCTTTGGACTCCTTCCGAGGAAGGAGGACACACTCCATAAAAGGCCTGAGCATTATGTCCCTCCTGGTCTCAGATTGAGGGGAACTCTCCGCGGGAAAGGAGGTTTCCTCCAATGGTGTGATGGAAGAGTGTCTCTCCTCGCGCAATTCCCTTGATGAAGGATGGTCTTCATCCGACTGGGAGGGAGAGTATCCATGGGGAGAAACTGGAGGGACTAGCCTTGATGGTCTGCACGGAGTCAGCTTCACCCTCGGGGAAGTGACCGCGTCGGAAACTCCCCTTTTCCTCTTCAAAGGGGTAGAGGAAGCCATGGTTTCGTGTCCTGAGCCCAGAGCTATAGGTTGCTCAGATGAGCGGTCGGACAGGACGGGCTTCAATGCCTATGTTACAGCTCTGACTAAGGCACTGAACCAAGGCTGCTGACTGACTGGTGCACTGTCAGACAGATCCCATGAAGGGAAAGGGACCGAAGGTTTCCTACGAGGAGTCACCGTAAAAGGGGGTCCGCCTTAGAAGGCAATTTAGGAATCCTGAACCCCTCTGCTTGTGCCTGTTTCCCTTCTCCTGCAGGGCGCGGTGAAATGCGTTTGTGGGAAGGGGAATGAGGCAATGGTGACCTTCCCGGGTGTAGATGCTGCACCCGTGCCTGTTGGCAGAAGAATATTGGCGCGGGTGCGGGGGAGAGTATTGGCGCGGGTGCGGGGGAGAGTATTGGCGCGCGAGAGAGTATTGGCACGCGGGCGCGTGGTGGCACGTGCGCATGTCTTTGTAAGTGCGAGAGAGAGAGAGATTTTGAGCGCAGGAGAGCGTGAATGTCCAGGAGAGCGCCGGCGCGCAGGTGAGAGCTGGCGCATGGGTGAGAGCTGCATTGTGCCTGCTGTCTCACCTACAGAGTGTTTGTGTGCAGGAGAATAATGGCGCGCAGGCATTTGTTGACGCACAGGTGAGTACTGGCATGCAGGAGCGCGCTGGTGTGCATTAGAGAATTGGCGCGCAGGATGGCGCGCGGGAGATAATTGCCCAAGGCTGGCGCGTAGGAGAGTAAGGGCACGCAGGAGAGTGTTGGCGCGCAGGAGAGCGCTGGCGCGTAGGAGATCGTGGGCGCATAGGCGCAGGATAGCACTGACGCGCAGGAGATTGTGGGCGTGCAGGAGAGCACAAGCGCGCTGTAGTGCGCTGGCGCGTGTGTGCGCAAGGTGCACAGGTGAACGTGGGTGCAAGGCGTGTAGGAGAGCGCCGACGTGCAGGAGAGCTCTGACGTGCAGGAGAATGTTGGCGCGCAGGAGCATGGTTTTACTGCCTTCTATGAGGGCGAGTAGGTGAACAGGCGTGCCGAAGCGCTGTAGAGTGCTGACGAGCTGCTGGTGAGTGCTGAAGTCCTGTAGGATGGCGAGCTGCAGGGCGATGGCGCGCAGCTGTGCACTTTGGCAGAGCTACATTAGGCTTTACCGGTGACAGGAACGGTGATGGCAGGTCGGCAGGTCTGGAGGGTGGATGGTCGACGTGCCCTTTGAAAGGGCGACCATCCACCAAAGGGGATCGCGAACGATCGGCAGAGAGGTCCAGGATCGAAGTCACAAGACTAGTTGCAGGAGCAGAGACGATCGATGAATGAAGGTCAGATGACTGTAGCGGAGGCTCCTCTGCAGGGGATGGCTGCGACGACAATGAACCTCTAAGGCGAAGTGGAAGGCATGCTTTCCGATGAATGCGCCCTCTGGGGGCAGTTGGATCAGCAAGCTGATCTTGCGCCGCAGCAGTCCTCCGAAGAGGAGTCTCTATAAGTGAACTCCCCCGAGGGAGAGAAACACTTGCAGGAGAGACGGATGTTGAACTTAGTTTCCCCGTCGAATGGTGTTCAGGAACGGGGGAAACTAAGTCGGCAGCAACCGCTGCAGAGTCTGGAGGGGCAGAGGAGTTGGATGATACCGCATGAGACACCTCTGACACAATAACGTCGACGAGGGTCAGAGGATCTATCTCTGACGGCGACGTTGATTGCTTAACAGAAGCATTCATGCGGATGAACTGTAGAAAAGCTTCCTTGGAGGGTGGACCCGTATGCCCCAAGGAAGACCAAATCTGTAAGAGAGGGGTTAGTGGTAAGGCCTCACCTGGGGGAGAGGTGGGGCTACTTCGCCAAGGGAAACATCATCATCTCTCGAGAACTGGGGTTGGCCGACAATAACTTGGTCTACGCTACTACTCGACGGTCTCTCGTAAGAGACCGAATGAGTAGGAGTTTCAGAGGAGGGCCGGGAGACGGAAAAAGAAACCTTGGGTTTTTCTTCCTTCAAAGGAATCAATTGATTGATTTAAAGTTTTCAGGCATCCTGACATCTAAGGTCATTGACGCCAATATCATTTAGTTTATACATACAAAAATAAATTAAAGAATATTCAATTAAAACCATAAAAGTTGAATGTCATTATAAAAGTTTAATAGTTTTCAAAAGACCTGCTTCTGAAATATATCTAAGAATGCCACTTGCATAGTAGGACACATGTCCAAAAATCTTGGCAAGGATGAACTTGCCACCCTCACCTCGAGCCTCAAACAAATATCTATTCCTTAAGTTATTATAATTGGGGCATTCGGTCAGCAAATACCTCACTGTTAGAGGTACTAAACAGTCGTCACAATACGGTTGGTGTTGGCCCTTCAGCAGAAACTCGTGTGTCAACCGAGTGTGACCAATACGGAGACGACGACAGAGACGTTTCCCATTTTCAGGGCATCATGTTATACCTCCAAGGAGATATGACATTGGTTACTTCTCTCATTTTATTGTCATCTAGACTATCCCAGTGCTGTTGCCATTTATTGCAAAGCAATTTCTTGATGTTAGGTAGGAAATCATTACACGGGATGGGATACATTCTTGGCAGCAACTCAGATACAGCATTCTTTGCAAGTGAATCTGCCTTCTCATTCCTAGACCCAGCTACATGTGCTGGAACCCAACAAAATCGAACCATTATACCTCTCCGTCCAATAATAAAAAGCCATTCTAAAATCTTTAAAACTTGAGGTTAAAAACTTCTAAAGCTTGAAGGACACTCCTTGCATCACTAAAAATTGTAAAATTACTCTCCTTCTCCAACGTAATTTTCTCAATAGCGGTTAATATGCCATACAGTTCGGTAGTAAATATGTAAGCTGTTAGAGGAAGTGCACCTCTACAATTAAAACCATTACTATGTACTCCAAATCAGATTTGGAGCCATCAGCATATATAAAAGTCGATCCTCTATGTTCTTCAACAATTTCCATAAAAAGAGACCTGGTTTCTAGGTCAGTCATATTCTTCTTAACTCCAATAAAGTATTTACAAGAAGATATCTCTGGTAATTTCCATGGAGGCGTTGATGATACCTTGAATGGAAGTACCTTACTTCTAATTATATCCAGACTCCTTAATAATTGTTTCACCCGAAAGCCATAAGGTTGAGGAGATTTTGGGTGCAACTCAAAGTAGGTTGGGTGGCTTACAAGGCTTGCAGTCTGGAAGGCTAAAGAATTAGGGAGTCTTTGCAATCTAAACCAATACCAAATAATGGAAGACATTCGGTAACGGTCTAGAGGTAACTCCCCAGCATCAAGTTGACATGGGATAGGTGAGGTTCTGAACGCTCCTGTGGACAATCTAATACCAGCATGATGTATTGAATCTAATATCTTTAAGGGGTGGCTTAGGAATATATTTCACATCCATAACTAATTTTGGAAAAAATCAAGGCCTTGTATGATTTTAAAATAGTATTGCAGTCTGCCCCCCTTGATGTATGGGACAATACTTTTAAAAGATTCAGAGCCTCAACACATTTAGCATTTAACACTTTTAGGTGAGAAACCCATGTAAGTCTACAATCAAATATCAAACCTAAAAATTTAGCTTCCCCTACACATGGGATCCGTTGACCTTTAATGTATATATTCGGGTCTGGATGTGCTCCCCCAATAAGACAGAAATGTACAATAGTAGTTTTACTTGTCAAGAACTTAAATCCATTCATATCGGCCCACTGGATAATTTTGTCAATTGAGAGTTGTAGCTTTCTCTCAACCAATGCCATTCTAGCTCCAGCAAATGATATGGAGAGATCATCCACAAATAATGTTGAGAGAACATCTGGGGTAATGGCTGAGGATATCCCATTACACTCTACCCTGAGGAACTCCTTCTTCTTGGCTTTTACTCTCTGATAGACTTTCCCCCACTCTCACTTGAAAAACTCTATGTGAAAGAAATGACAGAATAAATAGTGGCAGCTCTCTCCTCTCAATCCCAATTCTTGAATTGTTTTAAGTATACCATATCTCCAAATAGTATCATATGCCTTTTCAAGGTCAAAAAGACTGTCACATGTTGCTGATTGGATGCAAACGCTTCACAAATAGAGGACTCAATTCGTATCGACACATCAGTCGTTCAGTGCATTTTTCTGGATCCACATTGAATGTGGTTATAAAATACTCTTCTTTTCAAGGTACCACATCAGTCATGCATTGACTATCTTCTCCATGATTTTACATAAACAAGATGTCAATGCAATAGGTCGGTAGTTTGCTGTTAAAACTTGTCCTTACCGGGTTTTAAAGGGGCTAAAATAATGGCTACTTCCCAAACACTTGGATAACTATGATCATGTCATATTCTATTAATAATGCTTAAAATAAATAACTTTGTATTAATATGTTCATGTTTAATCATTGAATCATTGCATATGGAATTTCATCATGTCCAGGGGCTGCATCGTTACAAGTGGAAAGTGCCGAATCATATTCTCTATCAGTAGAAGGAGAATTATATAACTCTTCCCCTCCTGTTACGAAATTTTAAATTTTCTATTCTTCAATGCTCCTATATTGGTGACCAGGAGCTGCTACACGCTAGCAAGATACATTTGAAAAATGATCGGCCAGGGCATTGCTCACACCATTTGCTTTAGTCACATACTGACCGTTGACTTTCAGCACTGGTGATGGGTTTGGGGTAAATTTGCCAGCAATCTTCTTTATTTTCCTCCATACAGAAGATGGTGGTGTTCTACTGTTAATGGAGGAAACAAATGACACCCAAAACTGGCGTCTAGCTTCTTTCAAGACACGACGGAACTGTGCTCTACACTTTTTGTATGTTATAAAATTTTCATCAGTATGGCGTCTATCGCAATCTAGTACGAGATTTTCGGGTGGCTCTGTGCAAGACTGTTAATTATGAAGACCACCACGGGACTGGTCGTCATTTGAATAACTCCGTGGTTTTGAAAATTGAATTGATTCCTGCCGTATGGAGAGTTCCATTCAGTAGGTCTATGGCATCATCAATACTTTCAAACTGTTCTGCACTCCCTTCGATTTCGCTTAGCTCAAAAAAATTTAACCCAGTCTGCCTTGTCAAGATTCCATCGTGGCGACCTTTGTAAAGGTGGACCCTTGTTGATGTTGATAATGATTGGTGCATGATCACTAATATGCCAATCATCGAATGTCCTCCAATCGAAATAAAAAAGGCAGTCAGAGCTTGCAATTTAAAGGTCAATGCATGACAAGGTACCTGTCTGAACATGGAAGTGTGTGGGCTCTCCTGTATTAAGGAGTCCGACATCCTCATTCTCCACAATTAATGAGATAATATTGCCCCTTGTGTTTGCCAAAACATCACCCTATAAAGGATGTCTACCATTCATATCTCCCTGTAAGAGAAAAGGTTGAGGGAGATGCTGAATGACCTCTACTAAATCATCATAAAATATTATCATTTGGAGTTAAGTACAGAGAGCATATTGTATATGTTCTCCCTATATCGATTTGTACAACCACTGCCTGCAGGGGTGTATGAATACACAAAAGTATTTGGGGAACATCTCGACGAACGTACATGAGACCTCCACCATGGCACCCTGCTTGTTGATTATATGGTGTTCTATAACTAACATACTCTTCAGGACTAGGAGTGTTAGCATCAAGCTTACTTTCCTGTAGACATACAATTATGGGGGAATGTTCATGAATTAAGATCTTAGGTTCTTCATATTTGGCCCTTAAACCCTGACAATTCCATTGCAAAATGGAGGAGAAAACTATGGATTATTCCTGGAAGACATCTTGGATGAGGTTTTCTCATTAGCAGTTTCTAATCTATTATTATTACCTGTAGGTTTCTTCAGAGATGGTCTTGATATGTTGGGTTTTATGTTTGTACTTTTCTTTGTGTCCTTCTGATCTATTTGTTGAGGCAGATGGTGGACCTCAACTTGAATTTCTGATTTATTCAATTCATCTTCCGGTTCATTAGAAACATCAACAGACAAAACATCAAATTTATTTGATGTCCTAACTTTAATGTTTCTAATAGAGAGGGGTGAGAGATATAAAGGTCTCTCTCTTTTACAATTAATAGATGGTGGGTTTCTAGGTTTTTGTATCTTTCCCACTACAGGTGCATCAGGTAAGTTGATTTTAAGTGGAACCTCCATCAAATCAGGCAAGGACATGGCCTGTGAGATGTTTGTACTAGTTTTTGTAATGGGGGATGAGGGTTGTACAGAAATGGGCAATGCCTTAGTGTTAATACGCCGTGGTAAAGCCTGAGGAGGTGATATGCTTACCTCATCATTTGGCATTTTATCAGAGGGTATATTTCTTTTTCTAGAGTTATTGACAGTACTAGGTGGGTTTCATTTTAATGCCTTAGCACAGCTATTTGATTTATTTAATAGTCTTTTGGCATGCCCCACACTAAATGTTCCAAACTAGATTTGTTAAGGGCAGCATCTTCTAACTTATACCGCTCGCAGCTCTTGTCTGTGGATTTATGATTAAAGTTGCAATTTAAACACCTCTCTCCAAGTGCACATTCTCCATGGTAGGATTTGGAGCAACTACCACACATCTTCTCATTTTTGCAAACCGTAGACGGGTGTCCAAATTTAAAACAATTAAAACACTGCAGTGGCTTCTGCTTGAATGGTCGTACTTTAATTATTTCATTTTCAATAGTAATATGGAAAGGTACATCAGCATCCTGAAACGTTAGGATTATCATTGATGTACCTGGGACTTTTCATACATTCAAGTGGACACATGGCCAGTATCTTCTCGTCTGTAAATTCATACAGATCTCGGTTAAAAACTACCCTCCTTCTGTAGCTAAAATTTAGGTGGGGTTTGTCATCTAACAATGTCATCATTACTTGTTTTCATGTTGGACAGTATTACAGACTGTGTACTTGATTTGGCATGGATAAGGAAACTATTTTTTTCCAAAACGAGCTATATTGCCTGGTGCAATAGTTCCTACTTTTTTCTGAATTAATTTACATATTTTAAAATAATTACCTCTAACCCCATTTGATTCAACTATAAACCTTATCGCAGAGAGCAGCCGCAACATTCAAGTTATTAATCTTAATATTATTCAAGTTACTTATTGCACTAAATGCTTCGTCATGACTACTGTAAGATATCTATGAATCTCATGTTTCAGCTTCAAGTTTCATCCTTATTTATTTTATACATCCATAGCATACAAATGCTTTATTTAGATCATCGTAGTTTATCTCTATTGGAATTTGGGTAACATGAAGGATTCGAAGTTTACTTATGTTACCCAAATTACTCGATTTTGGAATATTAGTAGAATGGTCCTTTCCCATTCCGAGGTTATCAAAAGAATTTTCCCTATTCAAATCATCAGAGGTCCTCAACAGTGCCAGGGGGAATTCAGCATATCCAAGGGTCCATATTCAAGGGTGGGATTTTTTTTTTTTTTTGGTTGTTTTGTTGGTATACATGCTTTAGAATTTTAAGAAAGTATCATAAGTTGGAAAGGAAATTTGCATTCTCCACCATTGGCACAATGAGAGTTTACTTCCCAGATGGTCCACTCCATACCCTACCCAAAGGATAGCATCAAAACAGATATAGAGGCACAAGTGTAAGCTAAACCCGCCTGTTAGGACTGAGACCAACAAAATATGGAATCATCCTCCCCATATCTGTAAGAATGGGCTTCCGGCTAGAAGCCAAGAGTCCCACCTCAAGGATTGGATCCCCCTGGATTCCGATGACCCAACCCTTGAGAGAAGTTCTGCCAAAGAGGTCCAAACCATCTTTGGGATGGCTGAGGTCATCTAATACTCTCATATATAGCTTTGAATGCAAATACCTCCAAACCGTGATCCCTTCTCCCATTCATCTAAGCAGGCAGTAATAACGAATGAGGAGATATCCACGCCATCTAAATAAAACAAAAATAAATAAATAAATAAATAAATAAATAATATACATACAGTGGTACCTCTACATACGAATTTAATCCGTTCCACAACCGACTTCGGATGTAGAAAATGTTCGGATGTAGAGACAAATTTTCCTATAAGAATACATTGAAATAGGATTAATCCGTGGTTGAGCCCAAAAACCTATGATAACTCTTTAATAAATTACTACACATAATTACACATGACAATATGCACTCTAACTTAGATAATAGACATGTAAAAAAGAATAATTATCAAGAAATAATAAATAAGAAACGGGTTTTTAGCGTCGCTTTACCTTAGAAAGTCCAGCGCAGGTGTCGGTCTTGCTACGTAGAGAGGAGACGGATGGGCGGCGAGGAGGTAGAGAGGGTGACTACGATAAACGCACACTACCGTAACTTATTCTAACTTACACTAAGTGAACTTTAACCTAACTTAGCTTATTTATTTTTTTTTATTTTTATATTTTATATTTTTTCTACATTTTCTTTTTTTCTTTTTGATGCTTAATTTTAATCACTTTCACTCTCTCCACTTAGAATTGATTGAATTTTTTTCTCTTCACTCTTTGCCGTTTTCTTTGAACCACTTCCTTCCTCTTCATCACGAATTCGCTTCGTAGTTTTTTTAAAGAAGCTATCGATAGAAAGTTGCTTGGCACGGGTTTTCAGAATGTTTCGAAAATGAGTTAGGCAAACATCATCGAACTGCGCAACTACACGACAAACCTGCAATTTTTTGGGATGGTATTTGTCGATGAAGTCGACCACGTCTTGATATTTTCCTAACATCTCTTTTATTTGCACTGAACCTAACACATGTTCTACCTCCTCGATCCCTTCCTCGTCATCACTCATGTGCTCAGACATAGCATGGAGTTTCTTGAGCTCCTCTGTAGTAAGTTCGTCGTGATGTTCGGCGACGAGTTCCGTGATGTCATCTGCGTCGACCTCCAGACCCATGGACTTGCCAAGGGAAACGATTTCCTCTACGTCTTCCACTGCACCCAGCACGGGATCAAGTTCGGGGTCAAAACCCTCGAAATCTCGGGGAGAAACTGCATCAGGCCACAGCTTCTTCCAGGCAGAATTCAGTGTCTGTCGAGTTACTCCCACCCAAGCCTGATCTATGATCTTCAAGCAGTGCACGATCTTAAAGTGGCTTTTCCAAAATTCACGCAAAGTTAAATTTGTGCTTTACGTGACATTAAAGCACTGCTTGAATAGGTGCTTGGTGTAGAGTTTCTTGAAGTTCGAGATGACTTGCTGGTCCATGGGCTGGAGGATAGAGGTGGTATTCGATGGAAGATAAAGCACCTCTATGAACTTGAATTCTTCGAAGATATCATCTTCAAGTCCGGGGGGGGGGGGGGAGCTGGTGCATTGTCAAGGCATGGCAGGCACTTTAAAGGCAATTTCTGCTCATGAAGATACTTCTTCATAGAAGGACCGACAACTTGGTTAACCCATTGGACAAAGAACTGCCTAGTGACCCAAGCCTTCAAGTTGGAACGCCAGAAAACATGAAGCTGGCCCTTGTACACATTCTGTGCCTTAAAGGCCCTAGGGTTCTCAGGATGGTAAACCAGTAAGGGCTTGACTTTAAAGTCCCCGCTAGCGTTGGCACATAGGGCAAGAGTCAACCGATCCTTCATTGGCTTATGCCCAGGCAATTTCTTCTCTTCGGCAGTGATGTATGTTCGACTGGGCATCTTCTTCCAAAACAGCCCGGTTTCATCACAATTAAACACCAGCTGCTCTACGTAGCCTTCTTCCTGCACGGTTCTTTCAAAGCTCTTCACAAAGTCAGCTGCAGCCTTTATGTCCGCACTAGCAGCCTCTCCGTGGCGAACAACTGAATGAATCCCGGACCGTTTCTTAAATTTCTCAAACCAGCCACGAGATGCCTTGAAATCGTCTGAGGAAGGTTCGGTTGAATTCTCCCCAGCATCACCCCCAGAGCTCGCCTCCTTCAAGTCAGTGAAGATGGCGTGCGCCTTCTCGCCGATGATAGTTTCGGTGATGGTGTTGCCAACAATCTCTCTGTCCTTGATCCAGACTAGCAGAAGTCGTTCCATCTCTTCAATGACAGGGCTACGACGTTTTGAAATGATGGTGATCCCCTTAGAAGGTTTCACTGCTTTAATGGCTTCTTTCTGTTTCAAGATTGTCGAGATCGTCGACATATTTCGGCCATATTCTTTTGCAAGTTCACTCATGCGGATGCCACGCTCATGCTTTTCAATAATTTCTTGCTTTACTTCTAAAGAAAGCATTTCCTTCTTCCTTTTCTCACCACTACCGTGAAACTAAGCCTTTTAGGACCCATGCTTTACGTAAAAAACCGTAAGAGGATGTACGTAAAAAATCACGATTAAAATACAGTTAATAGCAGAACGCACAGCGCACAAACACACGAAGCCGACGAGAACAGAGGAATGACCCAAGCCACGCTAATTGAGGGTCCCTCCGAGGTCGAAGTGCTGCCTTCTATCGGCGGAAATAAAAAATACATCCGGCGCTATGAGTACCGTCTACGCGTACGGGTATTGTTTACTTCGGGTGTCGAAAATAAATTCGGGTGTAGAGTAGGAACGTGTTCGAATTGTACTTCGCGTGTCGAAAAATTCGGATACAACCGGTGCGACGAAAATTGCTTACTTCGTGTGTCGAAATAAAATTCGGGTGTAGAGTCGAAAAATTGCTCGAATTTTACTTCGGATATTGGAAATTTCGGATGTAGATACGTTCGTATGTAGAGGTTCCACTGTGTATATATATATATATATATATATATATATATATATATATATATATATATATATATATATATATATAAACATATGAAAATAATATTCATAGAGTTAGGACAGCAAGATAAAAGAAAGTTGACAAAATTAGGAGAAGTTCGAAGTAATATTGAGCAGAAGAAATAGAGGAAAGGGAGAGAAATTTAGATTCGAACTTGGGGAGCAATTTCCCCAAGTTCGAGAGCCCTCTTCCCCGTCACAATTCTTCAACAATATGAAGAAATCACATGACTGTGTCAAGGCATTCTCTCGTTTATAGGGTTCAAATGAACCTTCGAAGGAGAAATATCCCGCTTGGACTTCTTGTTCCGCCATCGCGCAAACCTCTCCCACTGGGAGGAAGACCACTACCTACACTCATTACACTTATTTACGCTATCACACCGTTGACCTCTGCATCCAGGACAGAGGGTGTGAGGATCAGTCTCCACCACCGACATAAACGTCCCACAAGGGCAGCCGGAGAGTCCAGGGCAGGTGCGCATAGTCGCAGAAGTCAACTTCACAAATACACACTAAGAGGAAAAGAAAAAGAAAAAGTCATTAATGGCTGCAAATATTCGGTGAGGATGGAGAGCGGCAACGTCCGTTCACCATCCGAGCCGAAAGCAAAGTGAGCTCAATCACAGGTGTGTGAGGGTGGTGGTAGCAAGCTACCCTCTCCTACCCCCCTAACTAGCGGTATGGGTAGTTAACCCTCATTAAAACTTAATGGCTCGTCATTTCAGCTATGGCGGAAGTAATACCCCTATTAAATAGCATGGTTTGTATTCCAATTATGGAACAAATGAAAATTTGATTAAGTCTGTTCATGAGCATACCTAGTGCCAAGTTAATGTTAGTGGAGTCCTATCAAATGAATTTCCAGTGAACAGTGGCAATGTGTTGTCACCTATGTTGTTTATCATCCTCATGGATTTTATAATGCATAGAACAGTTGGGGATGGTGGAAGAGGATGAGACTCGATTAGTAACAGGAAATTAGCTGACCTAGAGTATACTGATGATGCTGTCCTTACTAGCAGAAAACCACACGACTTGCAAAGCTTACTTACCAGAATGAATGAAATATCACACGAGGTTGGGATCAAGATAAAGAGAAGAAACACAGAGATGATGCGCATAATGTGTAATGGAAGATGAATGAATGAATGAATTGAAGTTCTCTGGCATCCTGATTGATTGATTTGGAGTTCTCTGGCATCCTAATTGATTGATTTGGAGATCTCTGGCATCCTAACCTCGAAGGTCATTGACCCCAATAACGTTTATTATAAATAAAGATTAAAAAAATATTAAATTGAAACCTAAAAATTAAATATGTTATAAAATTTAAATAGCATTGAGAACACCTGCTTCTGATATAAATTTAAAAATGCCACTATCATTGTACGACACATTTTGTCCAAGGATCTTGGCAAGGACGACTCAAACAGTTATCTATTTTTTTCTGTGCTATAAATGGGGCATTCAGTCAACACATGCCTCACAGTCAAGGGTATTAAAAAGTTGTCACAATATGGTTGGTGTTGGCCAGCCAGTAGAAACTCATATGTCATCCGAGTGTGACCAATGTGGAGACGACAAAGAGTAGTCTCCCATTTTCGGGGCATCCCATTATATCTCCAAGGGGATATAACAATCACAATTTCTCTCATCTTATTTTCGCTTAAACTATCCCAATGCTGTTGCCAATTGTTATAAGTAAAATTCTTAATTCCTGGTAAAAAAATCATTGCAAAGAATGGGATACCTTCTTGGTAGCAACTTTGCTGCAGCACTCTTTGCCAGTGAATCTGCCTCTTCATTTCCAAACAAACCTACGTAGACCGGAACCCAGCAAAATCGAACTGCTATACCTTTCAGGCCAATGATTAAAAGCCACTCTAAAATCTTTAAAACTAAAGGGTTACTATAATTAAAAACTTCTAAAGCTTGAAGGACACTTCTTGAATCACTAAAAATGGTAAAATTGCCCTCCTTTTTTATTGCTATTTTCTCAATAGTGATTAGTATGCCATATAATTTTGCAGTAAATATGGAAGATATTGGAGGAAGTGCCACTCTACAGTTAAAAGAACTACTATATACACCAAACCCAATGGCAGCATCAGATTTGGAGCCATCAGTATATATAAAAGTGGATTCCTTATGTTCCTCAAAATGTTCCATAAAAAGAGACCTAGCTTTTAAGTCAGTCATATTTTTCTTAACACCAATAAAATTTCCACGGAGGGGTTGATGATATCTTAAATGGAAGCACCTTACCTCGGCTTATATAAACCCTGTTTAATAAGTGTTTTACCTGAAAGCCATAAGGTTGAGGAGATTTTGGGTGAAACTCAAAGTATGTTGAGTGCCTTACAAGGCTTACAGTCTGAAAGGCTAAAGAGTTAGGAAGTCTTTGTAACCTAAACCAATACCGTATAATGGAAGACATTCGGTAATGGTCTAGAGGCAACTCTCCGGCATCAACAAGGAGACTTGGGATAGGTGAGGTTCTAAACGCTACTGTGGACAATCTAATACCAGCATGATGTATTGAATCTAGTATCTTTAACCGGCTTGGGGTGGCTGAGGAGTATATTTCACACCCATAACTAATTTTGGAAAAAATTAAGGCCTTCAATAATTTTAAAATACTTTTACGGTCTGCTCCCCATGATGTATGGAACAATACTTTTAAAAGATTCTGAGCCTCAAGACATTTAGCTTTTAATGCCTGTAAGTGTGGGACCCAGGTCAACCTACAATCAAAAATCAATCCTAAAAATTTAGCTTCCCCTACACACTATTATTATTATTATTATTATTATTATTATTATTATTATTATTATTATTAGCCAAGCTACAACCCTAATTGGAAAAGCATGATGCTATAAGCCCAAGGGCTCCAATAGGGAAAAATAGCCCAGTGAGGAAAGGAAATGAGGAAATAAATAAATGATGAGAACAATTTAACAATAAATCATTCTAAAACAGTAATAAATCATTTGTCCATTCGTGTATATATCCGGGTCTGGATGTAATCCCCGGATATGAGAGAAATGTACAATAGTTAGCTTTGCTTGTTAAAAACTTAAACCCTTTCATATCAGCCCACTGAATAATTTTTTCAATTGCGAGTTGTAGTTTTTTCTTAACCATTGCCATTCTACCTCCAGCAAATGATACAGAGAGATCATCCACAAATAGTGTAGAGAGGATATCTTGGAGAATGACTGAGGATATCCCATTAATTGCTAGTACGAATATAGTCACACTCAGCACACTCCCATGGGTAACTCCTCCTTCCTGACATTTACTCTCTGATAGAGTTTCCCCCACTCTCACTTGGAAAACTCTATGTGAAAGAAATGACTGAATAAATAGTGGTATCTCTGCTCTTAAACCCAATTCATGAATGGTTTTAAGTATACCATATCTCCATGCAATATCACATGCCTTTTCAAGTTCAAAAAGACTGTTACATGGAGCTGTTTGGAAGCAAAGGCCTCACAAATAGACGACTCAAGTCGTATCAACACATCAGTTGTTCAGTGCATTTTCCTGAATCCACATTGAATGGGTGATAAAATACCCTTCTCTACAAGGTACCACATCAGCCTTACATTGACCATCTTCTCCATGATCTAACATAAGCACGATGTCAATGCAATAGGTCTAGAGGTTGCTGCTAAAAACTTATCCTTACCCAGTTTGAAAAAGGCAAAAATAATGGCTGGTTCCCAAACACTTGGATAACTATGATCATTCCATATTCTATTAATAATGCTTAAAATAAATAACTTTGTATTAAAATGTACATGTTTAATCATTGCATATGGAATTCGAACGGGTCCAGGGGCTGTATCAGGAGAATTGTATGAGTCTTCTTTTCTTGTTGCGAAATTTAAAACTTTCTTTTCTTCACTGCTCCTATACTAGTGACCAGGAGCTGCTTCACACTTGCAAGATACATTTGAAAAATGATCAGCCAGAGCATTGCTAACTTTGGTTGCTCCAGTTATATACTGACCATTTACCCTTAACACTGGTGGTGGGTTTAGGGTGAATTTGCCAGCTACCTTTTTCACTTTCTTCCACACAGATGATGTTGGTGTTCTCCTGTTAATGGACGGAACAAATGACACCCAAGACTGGCGTCTAGCTACTTTCATGGCACGACGGAACTGTGCTCTACATTTCTTGTATACGACTATATTTTCCTCAGAGCGCAGCCTGCGCAATCGAGTTAAAGACTTTCTTGTGGCTCTGGGCAGGGCAGTTAGTTCTGATGACCACCAGGGGACTGGTCGTTGTTTGAATATCCCTGTTGTTTTGGGAATGGAATTGACTCCTGCTGTGTGAAGAGTTTCATTAAGTAAGTCTATAACATCATCAACACTTGCAAACTGTTCTGCATTTCCTTTAATTTCACTTAGCTTCCGAAATATATCCCAGTCCGCCTTATCAAGATTCCATCGTGGTGATCTCTGTAAAGGTGGACCAGTGTTGGTGTTTATAATGATTGGTGCATGATCACTAGTATGCCAATCATCTAATGTTCTCCAATTAAAATCGAGAAGACAGAGTTTGCAATTGATTGGTCAATGCAGGACATGGTATCTGTCTGTACATGAAAGTGTGGGCTCTCCTGTATTATGGAGTCCTACATCTTCATTCTTCAAAATTGATATAATATTATCCCTTGCATTTGCCAAAACATCACCCCATAAAGAATGTCTACTATTAAGATCTCCTAGTAAGAAAAAAGGCTGTGGGAGTTGTTTAATTACCTCTACTAAATTGTCATAAAAGATGTTATCATGGAGGTAAGTAAAGAAAACAGATTGTGTATTTTCTCCCTATATCAATCTGTACAACCACTGCCTGCAGAGGGGTACAGATAGATCATATGGTGTCCTATAGTTAACATGCTCTCGAGGACTAGGAATATTAGCATCGAGCTTGCTCTCCTGTAAGCATACAATTATAGGGGAGTGCTCATGTATGAGAAGCCTAAGTTCTTCATATTTCGCCCTTGAACCCTGGCAATTCCTTTGCAGAATGGAGGAAAAAACTATGGTTTATTTTTTGGAAGACACCTTGGATGAGGTCTTCCTATTGGCAATATTTATTCTAAAACTATTTCCCGGTGGTATCTCTATAGAGGATCTTGATATATTAGGTTTTATGTTTGTCTTTTTCTTTGTATCCTTTTAATCTAATTGTTGAGGAGGATGGTAGCCCTCAACTTGAATTTCGGATTTACTCAATTCACCTTCCAGTTGATCAGAAACATCAGCAGACAAGACATCATATTTATTTGAAGTCGTGAATTTAATGTTTATTATGGTAGGAGGCGAGACTGATGTAGGTCTCTCTCTCTTTCGATTAAAAGGTTGTGGGCTATCAGGTTTTGTCACCTTCCCACTACAGGTTTACCAGGTAAATTGGTTTCAAGTGGAACCTCCATCAGACCAGGCAAGGACACAGCCTGAAAGAGGTTTGTAGTATTGTTTGGAATGGGAGTAGATGGCTTTTGAATATCCTTTAGATCTTTAAGTATCTGGTTTGATTTTTCTACAATTTCTGGATATAAATTTTCAATGGGACTTCCAACCTCCTTAATTACTTTCATATGTTTCTTTATGTTAGAATTAGGGATAAAGTTTACGTCCGTGTGCTTTGGTGAGTTTTTCTTCCGAACCATTGAAAAAGGTTGCCCTGGTCTTATATGCTTTGCAAGTGCTCTTTTATGAGCCTCTTTAAAAGTAACCCTCTCCATGGTCCTAATAGTCTGAATTTCCTTTTCAAAAATAAACTTAATGCATCTTTTAGCTGTAGCTGGGTGTGCTTCCCCACAATGAATGCAATCTGGATTTTCTATGCATGCACCATGATTATTTCTTCCACAGTTGGAACAAACAGCTGGCTTATTATTTAGTTTTTCCTTGCATTTCTGGCTTAAACGGCCATACATATGATAACATCGTAATGGTGAAGGGATATATGACTTCACCTTCAAAGATAGCCAACCAGATTTAATAACATTTGGTAAACTGCTTTGATCAAATGTTACAATCAAAGTAGCAAGAGGAATACTCTGTTCTCCAACTCTCTTTCTCATTCTCACTACTTTTATTACTCCTTGACTTTTCAGTGCATCCTCAATTTCTTTTTCCTCTATGTCCAGCATTTCCGGAGCATATATCACACCCCTACTCAGATTGAAAGTGGGTTGTGAAACGCATTTGACACTATGACCATCCAATTTTGAAAGTGTTTTTAATTTTTTACATTGTATTGGGGATAGTGTCTCTATCAAGAGACTCCCATTTCCCTGGGGAAGAATTTTTGGCTTCCCTCCACACACAGCAACTATTTCCCTGTTAGCTTTAAAAACATTTACACGTTCATGTCTTCCATTTTCAAATTCCAAAATAAAAAATTTCTTATAATTCACTTCTTCATAGTGACCAGGTAATACTTCTACTTTACGATATTTTTTTGTACTGTCATCATTTCTCACTCTCTTTCTCTTCTTCTATAGTGTTTTCTTATCATTCTTCATATGACGTGAATGCGTTTCTAATGTTACAATATTAGAACCCGAGTTGGAGCTGTCTGTACCGAGGTCCATGTTTGTATTTTCCAGGTCGTCAACAGAAGGAATGGTTTTTTTGAAAAGGCAAGCCGGTTATCCACCTCTTATCGGAGAACGTCATTCCTCCTATCCCATGTGGCCCAACACGAGAAGTGACTTCAGCGGGGACCAGTCCTCTATCAGAGAGGGGTTGCCTCTCTTTAGGTGGGCGTACACTGGTCAATGGGGGTGGTTAGCCCCTCCCACGGGCGACTCCAATGCCTGGCGTCACCAATTATCCGCAAATATGAGTGACTTACAACTGGATCACTGGAGCCTGACTCATATCTGACTTGGTCTACACCCAATGAGGTCTGCCAGAGGGCCATAGCATATAAATTGGCACAGGTTGAGATGGAATGCCATCCATTCCACACTGTGCCAAATCCAAAGTAGCAGCCAAAGTATAATCAAACAAGCCAAAGTTGTCAACAAGTTCAAGCCCAAAAGGAAGAGATGGGAGAAAAAAAGAAATAACCAAAAGGAAAAGAGAAAGTACTGACTGATTTAGTTGGATAAACAGTTGGGCACCGGGGTGCAGTTGGAAAGTATTTCCCACTATTCATTAGAGCCCAGCTGCTAATCCCTAAGGCCCCCATCCTCATCAAGGCTTCAGCATCTTAATCTTCAATAAGACCGTTTAAAGCTACATTGAAAAGCGTTGGACTAAGAACGCTTTCCTGAGGTAATACTTCTTTTTGAGGGTAAGCTGATGTAATAAGCAAGCCAACTCTCACTTTTAAGTACTGATCTGACAAAATATCTTTATTACAATAAAACATATTACCAATAATACCCCAATCAACGAGTTGCTTAAGGATACCCCCTCGCCAGGTAGTATCGTAGGCCTTTTCTAGGTCAAAGAACCCTGCAATGGTCGGGTTTTGCATGGCATAGGCATTCTGGACCTCTCGAGTGAGGAACATCAAAGGGTCATTGGTATTTCTATTTTTCCTAAAACTAAACTGTCTGTTTGATAATAGATTCTTTGATTCCAAATACCACACTAATCGAGTATTAACCATTCTCTCATAAATCTTGCTAACACAACTAATAAGAGCAATTGGACTATAATTTTTTGGGAGGTATGAATCCTTTAATGGTTGAATAATAGGAACTATTATTGATATCTTCCAAGACTTAGGGGAAGTTCCTGAAATCCAAAAACTATTTAATCATGGAATATAAAATATCATCTTCTCCAGGAGATGTAGGGGAAGACAATGAAATTGCATTATCCAATTCTTCCACGGTAAAAGGAAGAATGTAAGAGTCTAAATTTGTACTAAAAGGAGGAACAACCGTGGTACTGTTCCTAATATCCCTGAATGCTGCAGAGTTGTGTGGGGCACTAGATATATTCGAAAAATGCATAACAAACGCTTCAGCTACTTCTCCAGGATCAGATATAAAGAGACCATCAATTCTTAATAAAGGCAAGGGAGATGGACAAAATTTCCCTTGCAACTTTCAGATTCTATTCCAGCATAATGAGAGAGGAATTGTATTTCAATTCGCTTATGTATTTAACCCTGGAACGGTACGGTGGGTCGTCCGCGACCCAGACCTTCTAAAAAAAAGATGTTTTTCTCGCGTGACTCACCCCCGTGACTGAATTTGTGGGTGATCGACTTGCAGCAGGTCACTCGCCTACATGCTCTAGTAGTGTCCAGACGTGCATCGCTGTAGCTGTGCTCCTTTCCAAATTTCTGAGACGCGTCGGGGTCGAGCACGACCGAGTTTACCCTTCTAAGGTAAGTTGCATAATTATCAAAGTTATTACGTATTATGAAATTTTCGTAGAATGGTGCAACTTGTATAGGTTATCAGTTGTGGAAAGTCTGGGTGGATGGTTTGGCTACCACGTGCATGATTTTTTTTGTAGTTGAAATGCCGTTCATCACCACGAGGACCATTTTTCCGCGAGTGCCCCTTTTTCAGTTTTTTGCATTTTTTGGCCAAGTCATTTTTCCGTAAGAAATTGCCAAATAGTGTCGCAAAACTTTTGCTTTTTTAGTGTTTGAAAGTGTGTCTAGATGATCTGGCTACCCATGCGTGACTTTGTTTTTGCCAGATACGCCGTAGATATTGGTATGTGGGCTATTTTCCTGCGGTTGCCAATTTCTGTTTTTTTTTCAATATTTGTGAAAATTTACTACGTAGTAAAGAATTGCCATATAGTATTGATTTTTTTCATGTTTATTTGTTGGAAAGTGTGCCTTGATGGTTGGGCTACCACGTGCATGAATTTTATTTTTTATCTGAGATGCCGTATATTAGAATGTTGGCCATTTTTCCGCGAGAGCCCCTTTTTCAGTTTTTTCATTTCTTGGCTAAGTCATTTTCCGTGAGAAATTGGCAAATAGTGTCGCAAAACTTTTATTTCTATAGCATTGGAAAGTGTGTATAGATGATCTGGCTACCCATGCGTGACTTTGTTTGTGCCAGATACGCCGTAGATATTGGTATATGGGCTATTTTCCTGCGGTTGCCTGTTTCTGTTTTTTACAATATTTGTGAAAATTTACTACGTAGTAAGGAATTGCCATATAGTATTGATTTTTTTTCATGTTTATTTGTTGGAAAGTGTGTCTTGATGGTAGGGCTACCACGTGCATGAATTTTTTTTTATCTGAGATGCCGTATATTAGAATGTTGGCCATTTTTCCGCGAGTGCCCCTTTTTATTTGTTTTGCATTTTTTTGCTTAGTCATGTTACCGTAAGAAATTGGAAAATAGTGTCGCAAAACTTTTATTTTTTTAGCGTTGGAAAGTGTTTCTAGATGATCTGGCTACCCATGCCTACCTTGTTTTTAGCCAGATATGGCGTATATATAGGTATGTGTTCGATTTTCCTGCGATTGCCACTTTTTCGTTTTTTCCCATTTCTTTCAAAATTACTACGTAGTAAGGAACTATCAGAGAGTAATGATTCATTTAGATGTTTATTTGTCGGAAAATGTGTCTTGATGGTTTGCCTACCACGTGGCTGAAATTTTTTTTTTCTGAAATGCCCATCATTAGCACGTTGCCATTTTTCATCGAGTGTCCATTTTTATTTGTTTTGCATTTTTTTGCTTAGTCATGTTACCGTAAGAAATTGGCAAATAGTGTCGCAAAACTTATATTTTTATAGTGTTGGAAAGTGTTTCTAGATGATCTGGCTACCCATGCCTACCTTGTTTTTAGCCAGATATGGCGTATATATAGGTATGTGTTCGATTTTCCTGCAATTGCCACTTTTTCGTTTTTTCCCATTTCTTTCAAAATTACTACGTAGTAAGGAACTATCAGAGAGTAATGATTCATTTAGATGTTTATTTGTCGGAAAATGTGTCTTGATGGTTTGCCTACCACGTGGCTGAAATTTTTTTTTCTGAAATGCCCACCATTAGCATGTTGCCATTTTTCATCGAGTGCCCCTTTTTATTTGTTTTGCATTTTTTTTGCTTAGTCATGTTACCGTAAGAAATTGGCAAATAGTGTCGCAAAACTTATATTTTTATAGTGTTGGAAAGTGTTTCTAGATGATCTGGCTACCCATTTTTCATCGAATGCGTATTTCTAATTTTTTCTAATTCTTTGCAGTTATCAAAATGGCGAGCAAGAGAGAAGCATTGGGCTTGGATGCCATAAATCAGCTCTTAGAGCAGTTAGATAGCGATGTGGATGATGCATTGGAGATCGATGACGTCACTGACGATGAATATGTCAATATTGATGAGTTGGAGCAGGAGGTCAGGCAGGAACAGGAGGTGACCCCTAATCCTGAAATTATCGGCTTAGGCAATGGAGATGGAGAAGCCGACGACGATGTGGGGGAGGAAGAGGGGGTTGGGGCTTCTGGTTCTGTTGTTGTCCCAGCCAGCAAAATAACAACTCGTGTGCCATCTACTTCACGTGGTCAGCCCCCAGCAACGGTACCTCAGCTCACGCCAGTGGAGGAGAAAAGCAGAAAGAGGAGAAGGAGGGAGCTACAGGCAGCCAGGGGGACGGCAATCACCCAGATAGATGCTGAATCAATTGAAGGTCGCGACGGTACTGTTTGGCATAGAGACCCAAATCCCACCCTCCCCCATATGTTCACACCAAGGATTGAGCCTGGGGGTTCCACTTCTCTCACGTTGGGAGCGAGCAAAGTGTCCGACATTTTCTCGCTCTTTTTAAGCGACCGCATGCTAGCCGAGGTTGTTTTGCATTCTAATGAACGCCTTGCCCTATTGATGAGTCATTACCATCATAGGGGCAACGTTGCCCTCAGGGACATTGACCTGAGGGAACTGAAGGCGTTTATTGGTATCCTAATAATGACGGCAGTGCGGTCGGACAACCATACACCGACCTGGGACATGTGGAACCTCACAGAGGGAAATCCTTTGTACAGATGTACAATGAACGAGCGTCGTTTCACCCTGTTGGTGAGGGTTCTTCGCTTCGATGATTCGGCCACCAGAGCAGAGAGGGTGAAAATGGATCGCCTCGCACACATTAGAAAACTCTTCGATCACGTGGTGACCAATTGTCGAAGCAATTATAGCCCAGGACCACATCTGACTGTGGATGAACAGCTTGTCCCTTTCCGGGGGCGCTGTCCATTCAAGATGTACATTCCAAATAAACCTGCTAAGTAAAATTCTTTGTTTTTATATTTGCACATGTTATTATTGTTTTGTATTTATGAAAAATTGTGTATTTATTATATATATATATATATATATATATATTCATTTATATATATATATATATATATATATATATATATATATATATATATATATATTTATATATACATATATATATATATATATATATATATATATATATATATTTTGTGAAGTAAAGAACTTGCTATATGATTTATGTATCTGAAATATACTATATCTATTCTATCTCTATCTATCTCTATCTATGTATAACTTGGTCATTTATTTATCTGATAATTTATCTTTCGTATTTGTAAATGTTTTTCTTATATATTTATTATTATTATTATTATTACTATATTGATTAGTAATATAATTGTATATTGTGTATTTTTTTAATTTTTTTTTTCTTTTTACTTTTATTAGTTACTAATTCTATTTCCCTTCTTCTAGGTATGGTATCAAGATTGTATTGGCGTGTGATGCCGATACCCATTACATGTGTAATGCGATTGCCTACTTGGGGAAGGACACTGTCCAGATACCAAGAGGATCGACGCTTGGAGAAGTTTTTACGTCTGATCTTGTGGCACCTTTTCAGAGAAGTGGCCGCACAGTGACGACGGGTAACTTTTTCACGACGCTACCGCTCGCTTTGTCACTCTTGGATAAGGACATGCATTTGTGTGGCCCCATTCGCCAAAAGCCTTATATTCCTAAGGAACTTATGGAGAACGTGCTTCCCCCAAAGGACTCAGTGGCAGTGTTCAATTACGAACACAATCTAACTCTACAGTGTCAGCAAATTAGTAGGACTAAGAAGGTGATGCTGTTGAGTTCCCTGCATCATGATCCGTCTAAAGTCGAAAAAAGGAAGACCGACATTCAGATGTTTTATAATGCGACCAAGGGAGGTGTAGACACATTCGACCAGACATGTTCTACATCTAGTTGTATTCGTAAGTCACGACGCTGGCCTCTGACTCTCTTTTACAGGATATTGAATATAATAATGGTAAATTCTTATATTCTCTATATGCGCTTGCCCTTCGCCAAGACAATGCTAAGGCGAACGTTCCTCAGAGATATCGCCTACGAGGTGTGTGCTCCCCAGGCAATACATCGGTATCTAACGTCACACAGTTTGTCGAAGGGACTCCGTCAAGTCATGGTGGATACTTTCAAGATACCTGAGTGGGAACCCCCAAGACCTCAAATTGCCGTTGGCCACATAAAACCCCCTTAAAGGATTCGCTGTCACAGCTGCCCACCTAGGGACGACCGCAAGACAAACACTGCGTGTCTCCGATGCAAGAGTCCTGTTTGTCTGATCCACCAGTGTCCTCTGTCCAAACTGTAGCGTTTGTCCAAACTGTAACGCAGCGTTATTGGTAAGTTACACCATGAAAATTTTGTTTACTTTTTTTTTTTGATTGAATATCATCAAATCTTTTTAGCTAAAATATATTGTTTTAAATTTTTTTTTTTCGATTTTATTTCCCTTCAAAAATTTTTTTTTGGGTCAGAATTCTAATTTTATAGTCGTAAAATAATCGACAATCATCCAGCAACCCACCATACAATTTTTATGCATATCCAAGAATAATTAGATTAGTAAATAACACCTTGAAATTGACATACCCTTCCTACATTTCAGGTGGCAGATTAGGGAGTCTGAGTCAGTGTGGTTGGCGGCCATTTTTTGGACATATCCGAAGCGTAAGTTGCCCTATCTTTATATTTTCCTGTTCCCTATAGAATTTGTGATATTTTGGTATATTTTTACCTGCATAAATATCATATTATATATTAAATATATGTATTTTTTTACAAAATTTCTAAGTAATCAAAAAATGACCTTTAGATATGGCCCCTGATATAAAGGTAATTTACAAAATAATGAAGATTTTTTTACATATTTCTATTTTAGGATAACATATGTTTATTCCCTAAAAAAATTAGCCACTTCCTATTTCATTTGAGTACCCAAAAAAATTCATGAAATTTGGACAATTTTTTTTGGCCAAAAAAAGTTACCCTTTTTTTTCTCATTTCAGATCTTCACCTCCATGGGTCCGACTTCATCCAAAATACATCAAGATGTGTCCTGAACATTCAAGAATCAATTCCTAAAAGGATTTGTGTATATATGTATAAATTTTTTTTTATGAATTTTTATGTAAGGTCTTTTTTTTCTACTTAATTTTTTTTAAATATCTATAATAAATAGTTTTTCTGCAGATGAGTAGTATTTATCTTTACAGTAGTTTTAAGCATTCATTGATTTTTTTTTGGCAAAAAAAAAGAAGGTTACTGCAAAAACAGATTTTTCAAGAATTTTTTTTTGCGTTGGGGTCGCGCGCGACCGAGTATACCCTTAAAGGGGTGTCCGAGTAGCGTACCTATCCAGGGTTAATAAATGATTCTCTCCTTGCCTGCTTAAAAGTCTTCTTTTGATTATCACAGGATTCATTCCACCAGGGAACTACAGGACGTAGAGGTTTACCTAATGTTCGTGGTATAGAAAGCATGGCACCACACAACAATATGCTCACTAAATACTCATATGCTTGTATTGAAATCTGGAATTCATTTCTCTTTCGATAAACTTCAGCGGATTTATTAAATAATCCCCAGTCAGCTTCCCCCATCTTCCATTTGGGTAAACATGGAGATGGTATATTTTTACATACTTCAAGTGAATGGGCCAATAATCACTGCCATGATCATTCTGGTCTACTGCCCATTGGTAATCTAACCTCATAGATGAAGAGCAAATAGTGAGGTCTATGGTTGAATCAGAACTGTGGTAAACATCATGTCTTGTAGGGGAACCATCATTCATTAAAGTGATGTCATTCATATCAAGCAGTTGTTCTACTATCAAACCCCATCAATCACAACGTTGTTTTCCCCATAGGGTATGCTTTGCATTAAAATCCCCCATCAATATGAAGGGTTGAGGAAGTTGGTTTATTAAGAACTGCAAGTCATTTAATTCTAGCTGACGAGGATTACCATGTGCATCCTGAAGTCTATTTTCTAATGTTGGATCAAGGTAAAGTGAACAAATAGTGATCCATTTGTTAGTAAAGATTTGAATTGCACAAGACTGCAACACAGAATTCAGGTGACCAACTCTGTGATTAAGAGATTTGCGAATGATTATGCCTGTGCCTCCCTAAGCAAGAGCACTTATCAGGGGTGGAGACCTATAAAATGAAAAATTATAACAAACTCAGTAAAATCTCCCAATTTAGTCTCCTGTATACAAATTGCAAATATATCATGTTCTTTAAACAGACCCCGAACTTGCTCTCTATTTGAATTAAATCCCCGGATGTTCCATTGCATGAGACATTATTTGGATTTTCTAGACAGGTTTTTGGGTTCTAATTTGGGAATCTGAGACCTAGAGAGAGATGGCTTGCCAGCCACATTTTCAGTACTTATTGATCTAGATAGTAAAAACGATTTTTTTAAATGTTGGGCCGTCAGTTGCCCTTTCAGTTTTATTTTTATTACTTCTATCCTGATCCTGAGAATGTGAAGGTGACTAAGAGATTGTGCCTCCATTTCCTCACCGTCATTGGATCGATGAACTGTTATGACAGGTAATGGTACAATTTGATATGAAGAATTCTCAATATCTGGCATTAGGAACTCATCAAGATCTTTAATCGATCAGGTCACAAATGTATGAGAGCCCCACTAAAAGAGGGTTTGTGAACCCCACCAGAGGGAGGAGGAGGAGTCTCACCAGAGGGGGCAGAAGAAGCCACACCAGAGGGGGCCAGAGAAGCCCCATCAGAGGGGGCAGGAGGAGCCCCACCGGAGGGGGGAGAAGGAGCCCCACCAAAGGGGGCAGAGGGAACCCCACTAGAGGGGGCAGAAGGAACTCCACCAGAGGGGGGGGGGGCGATGGAGCCCCACCAGAGTGGGGTGAATGAGCCCCACCAGAGTGGGGTCAATGAGCCCCACCAGCGAGGGCAGGAGCAGCCCCACCAGAGGGAGTAGGAGGAGCCCCACCAATAGGGGCCAGAGGAGACCCACCAGAGGGAGTAGGAGGAGCCCCACCAATAGGGGCCAGAGGAGACCCACCAGAAGGGGCCAGAGGAGCCCCACCAGCGGGTACCGGAGGAGCCCTGCCAAGGGGAGCCAGAGGAGCCACAACAAAGGGGGCCCGAGGAGCCCGACTAGAGAAGTCCCCAGAACACTTCTCTGCATCTGTATAAGATTTTTTAGCTAATAACTTCTTCGCATGTCTGACAGTGATGTGTTCTGTAATAGATTTCAGCAATGCCTCTTGCTCTTTCTTCAATGCAGGGCATTCTTTATCACGGGCCCGATGGTCACCTTTGCAGTTCACACACACTACAGGTGTTGAACACTCCTCATGCTCAGGTTGGGCACACAATCCACAATGCCCAAAACCAAAACAATTGAAACACTGACACACTCTGTCTATATGGACAAACTCTAACAATTTCACTGTCAAAAACAATGTCTGGAGGCAAATAAGAATTCATAAAATTTAAAATAATCATTGATGAATAGGGCTCTTTAAATACCTTCCAAATCACAACTGGACACATTTCCAAAATCTCGCTCTCATTAACCTCATATATATCCTCATAAAAGATAACCACTTTTGCATAGCTGAAGTTGTAGTGAGGATTTATTTGTTTTATTATTCCATCAGGATCAAGCCTAAGATTTAGAACATTACTGCTTGTCCGTCTGTTTTGGTATTCACCAGAGAACTGATATGTCCAAAACGAGATATCTCTGGTCTATTGACATTACCATTTTTTTTGTTTAATAATCTCTTCACATTGAAGAGGTTGCCTCTCTCACTTTGTGTGATAATAATTACCCACTTACCTGGATTCGGTGATCTAGATATTTTAGTTACTTTAGGATCTTCAGGTTCATTATGAGGTCTATATACATCTAGATACCTAGGTACCTATTCTGCCCTTGAAAGCTTAACATTCATAGTACTTTAATTAAATTCCATGTATCCTCTATGGACTTCTGTCACTTTATCAAAGATAATCCAGTTTCCAAAGAATTTATTATCAATGCCAAGTCTATTCCTGATTTCTTTTATTGATCCAAATTTTGAAAACTCCTTGTGCATGTCATAAAAGCTAGTACAAAGGCACTGGCTTAACTAACAAGATAACTGTTTTTATAAGTTACTCATATGGTTGCATAGTAACAATGGAGCTCTTAGAATTATTCATATCCAAAATCATAGAAGCGGATTAGTCGTCAACGGGTTTTGGTGAGTTCGCCATAAGGACAAGAAGACTTATTTCATCTGGATATTCCCCACACCCACCAAGCAGCCACACATAGAGGACGGGGTCATCCCTCAAATTAGGGCCGGCCTAGGGTCAATATCCAGAGATACACCTCGCCCTCAGCACTTGAGGCGTCATGAGGGTCGTCAACATCAGACCCAGCACTGAGGGAAAGGTTTGACATAAAACTTTCCCCTCGCTCGGGCACGTCTGGTACTCGAGTTCTTTTGAGATGGCATACCGTCCATCCCGCCAGTGCCAAATCCAAAGAGGCAGCCAAACCATAATCAAACACAAGCCAAAGTCACCAACAAGTTTATGCCCAAGAGTTGGAGATGGGAGAAAAAATGAAAGAAACAAAAGGAAAAGAGAAAGTTCTGAAGAATTTAGTTGGATCAACAGTTTGGCACCAAGGACCGTGGGAAAGTAATTCCCAATGAACATCAGAGCCCAACTGCTGATCCCTAAGCCCCATCCTCATCAAGGCTTCAGCATCTTGGGGGTCATCTCTTGGGGACGGTGTTTACTATGGCAATGGTGGATGCTCCTCTATACTGTCTGATAGCACAGAAGAGCGACCTGGCAGCTAAACCGAGCGTATTGGAAGAGATAGAAAATCTTTTTATCTCTGACGAGCTGGACTCTTCTCAGATGAACCAGTTCCGTCAGGTGTTTCGACGTCATCTTCTGGTCATCAGTACTGGTGACGATGATGTGGGCGAGTGCTCGAACACACCAATACTCAACAACCTTTATGACAAGACACTCATTTATCAGAGGGTTAAATGGTTTGCAAAAGCATTGAACAGTGTAAGGAGTTGCATGAACTGGGTATTATCGAATGATTGATTGATTTGAAGTTCTCTGGTATCCAGTCATTGATGCAAATATCGTTTAATATAAATAAAGATCAAAAGAAAATTCAATTATAATCAGAAAAGTAAATATGTTATAAAAGTTCAATAGCATTAAGAACACCTGCTTCTGATATAAATTAAAAAATGCCACTAGCATTGAACGACACATCATGTCCAAGGATCTTGGCAAGGATGAACCTGCCATTTCACCCCGAGCCTCAAACAGATATCTATTTCTTTCTGTGCTATAAGTGGGGCATTCAGTTAACAAATGCCTCATTGTCAAGGGTATTAAACAGCTGTCGCAATATGGTTGGTGTTGGCCAGCCAGCAGAAAGTCATATGTCATCCGAGTGTGACCAATGCGGAGACGACAAAGAGTAGTCTCCCATTTTCGGGGCATACCATTATATCTTCAAGGGGATATTACAATTGCAATTTCTCACATTTTATTTTCGATTAAACTATCCCAATGCTGTTGCCAATTGTTATAAATAGAATTCTTGACTGCTGGTAAAAATCATTACAAATAAAGGGATACCATCTTGGTAGCAACTTTGCTGCAGCACTCTTTGCCAGTGAATCTACCTCTTCATTTCCAAACACACCTACATGTGCCGAAGCCCAGCAAAGTCAAACTGTTATACCTTTCAGGCCAATGATTAAAAGACACTCTAAACTCTTTAAAACTGAAGGGTTACTAGAACTAAAACCTTCTAAAGCTTGAAGGACATGTGACGGCGCCGAGTAAGGGTGTGAACTCAAAGGCAGATTGGAAACGACTGAGTTATATTATTGTGGAACACTCTCCTTATATACAAAACCTCAAGGCAACAGGACATAACAAGTTCACAAGACAGACAATATTACAGAGGAAAAACCAGACAGGAATTTTCATGTTCGTTTTAGTGCGAGGGAAGAGCGAAGATACAAGCATAATATATACAAAAGGAATCATGTACAATTGTGTGAAACACGGTTGGTACATAGCTCCCCCCCTAAAAATGACATACTGTATATGTTAAATAGGGCGCCCTGATCTAGAGAGGCAAACTGTAGGTGGGTCATCTGGCAGAAGATAAGCAGGTTTTAGACGATCAATGGAGACCCAGTCTTCTTTGCCCCGAATGTTTAGGAGGAATGCTTTCGGACTGCGTCGGATCACAAGGAAAGGGCCCGTGTAAGGGGGCGTTAGTGGTGGCTTGCTGGTGTCGTTGCGCAGGAAGACGTGCGTTGCAGAGTGCAAGTCCGTTGGTATGTGATGCTTCGCTGGGGGCTTGTAAGTCTGGCGGCACGGAGTAAATTTTCCCACGACGTGACGTATGCGCTGGAGATCGTCGGAGGAGGTTGTAGAAGGAAAAAATTCGGCAGGGACGACCAACAGGTCGCCATACACCATTTCGGCTGCCGAGACGTCGAGGGCGTCTTTAGGAGTGGTCCTTAGTCCAAGGAGGACCCAGGGAAGCTGAGTAAACCAGTTGCAATCCTTGCAGCGGGACATCAAAGCTGCTTTGAGGGTGCGATGAAAACGTTCAACCATTCCATTGGCAGCGGGGTTGTAGGCCGTTGTCTGATGTAGGGTGATGCCCAGGAGATTCGCTAATGACGTCCATAATTGAGAGGTGAAAGTGGTTCCCCTGTCAGAAGTAATATGCTCAGGGATACCGAATCTTGAAATCCATCCAGAGAGTAAGGCAGATGTACATGAGGCGGACGTTGCAGTTTCCATGGGAATGGCTTCAGGCCAATGAGTGGAGCGGTCGATGACGGTAAACAGGTAACGATGTCCTTGTGATGTGGGTAGGGGACCTACAACGTCGACGTGAATGTGTGCGAAACGGCGCTGAGGTTGAGGAAAGGTGCCCACTCCTGAATCCGTGTGTCGATGTACTTTGGAAGTTTGGCAAGAAGTACAGGCACGGACCCAATCCTTAGCATCCTTAGAAATGCCGTGCCAAATGAACTTTGCCTTCAGCAGCTGTGCAGTAGAACGGCACGAGGGATGCGAAAGGCCGTGGATGAAATCAAACACCTGTCGGCGCATGGGAGCAGGAATCCAAGGTCGCGGTCTACCAGTACTGACGTCACAGAGGAGGGTGGTGTTGGAGTCTTCGAGGGGAAAATCCTCCCAACGGAGGGACGTGCAGGATGTCTTACAAGCTTGATACTCTGGATCCTGTCGTTGGGCTTCAGCCAGGGCGTTGTAATCCAATCCCAGTTGAACGGCAGCCAACGTGTTTCTTGACAGGGCATCGGCAACGGGATTCATTTTCCCAGGGACGTATTGGAGGGTGCAATTGTATTCAGCCACGGCGGAGAGATGACGGCGTTGACGGGCGGACCAGGCGTCAGACTGTCGAGTGAAGGCGTGCACCAGAGGCATGTGATCTGTGCGAATGACGAAGGGCGTACCTTCTAAGAAATGGCGAAAGTGACGGACAGCCAAGTGCACCGCCAGCAATTCTCGATCGAAGGTAGAATAACCCGATTCTGCCTTGGACAGTTTTCTGCTGAAGAAGGCCAATGGGCGGGGCGAGCCTTTGACCACCTGCTCGAGTACTGCACCAATAGCGACGTCGCTGGCATCGGTGGAGAGAAGGAGAGGGGCGTGTGGGATAGGAAAAGTGAGAGCCGCAGCAGTTGATAGGGCCTTCTTTGCATTGCAGAAGGCTGCTTCTTGAAGGGGACCCCACTTCAGGTCCTTTGGCTTGCCCTTGAGGGAGGCGTAGAGGGGAGCAAGAGTGGCAGCAATGGCTGGCAGAAAACGGTGATAATAGTTGATCATGCCAAAGAATTCCTGCAGAGCTTTGACGGTCGAGGGCGCGGGGAAATTCTGAACGGCTGCTACCTTCTCAGGGAGGGGATGGACTCCTTCAGGAGTGATACGGTGCCCTAAGAACGACACTTCGTTGGCGCCAAAGGTACACTTGTCGTACAGGACTACAAGGCCGTTTTGTTGCAGGCGGTCGAGCACGATGCGCAGGTGACGGAGGTGTTCCTCTTTTGAGGAGGAGAACACAAGTATGTCGTCCACATAACATACACAGAAAGGGAGGTCCCCTAAGATGCCATCCATGAGACGTTGAAACGTTGCCCCAGCATTACGAAGGCCAAAACAGGAGTAATTGAAGGTGTATGTGCCAAACGGAGTGGTGATGGCGGTCTTGGGGATGTCTTCTGGGTTCATAGGCACCTGATAATACCCCTTCAGGAGGTCGAGCGTAGAGAAAACCTTCGCTTTGTGCAGGTAGGAGGTTACATCGGCAATGTTTGGGAGGGGGTAGTGATCCGGTTCTGTTTGCATGTTCAGGCGCCTGTAATCCCCGCACGGACGGAGGGAGCCGTCTTTCTTCAGAACGATGTGTAAGGGTGACGACCATGGGCTGGAGGCCTTTGTGCAAAGGCCCATTTTCTCCATTTCGGCGAACGTCTGTTTGGCGGCTGCCAATCGCTCTGGTGCCAGATGTCTGAATTTTGCGAAGACTGGGGGTCCCGTCGTCTTGATATGGTGATAAATACCGTGCTTGGCAGGAACCGTGGGCGTTTGGCGAAGTTCTGGACGGAAAACTTCCGGGTACGACATGAGGAGGTGGGCGTAGGCATCCTTGGGTGCGCTGATGTGGAGAGCGAGTTTAGAGGGGGCGGGTTGAAGAGGTGTCGACAAGTACGAGTCTGCGTTGACCAATCGTCGGTGGGCGACATCGACCAGAAGGTGGAAATGAGAGAGGAAATCCGCACCGAGGATTGGCATTGTGACGTCAGCAACGAGAAACTTCCAATTGAATTTACCGTTTCCGAACGATAATGTGAGGTTCTCGTAACCGTAGGTGGGTATCGCAGATCCGTTGGCAGCTGCCAAGCGGACGCCGGCAGATGTAGACAGACTACGTTGTGCCTTGAAGAGTTTCCTTGGCAAAAGAGAACGACAAGCACCCGTGTCTACCAAAAATCGCACGCCCGTACCTGCATCCTGTAAAAAGAAAAGATTAGAAACATGGGAGGCCACCGCCACAAGCGATGGCCTACTTACACGTTTTTTGGCCACTGACAATCTTTGGCACATTTCTTCGCGGTTGCCCCAAATCTGAAGTGGTAGTAGCAAAACTGCGGCGGATGGGAGGTAGTAAGTGGCTGTAGAAGTCGTTCGTTGGGGCGCGAGCGATTGGTGGGTGGTGGGCGGCTTTGTAGCCGCTTCGGCACGTCACGGGGTAGGCGTGTATGTCCTACGGCATTCATGTCAGCTTCGGTTGACGTTGAATAGGCATCCTCGTCATCAGGGGTGGAGGCGTTGATGGAGGTCTTGAAGTGGCTGTCCATAAGGGCGTCGGCTTTGGTCATCAAGTCCTTTATGGGTAAACTATCGACATCGGGTATGGCAGCGCGTACAGGTTCAGGTAAACGGCATATCCAAAGGGCACGGAGTAGGTTCACCTCACGAGGAGAGCCGTCTGCGGCAGGTTGAAGGCGAGCGATACTGGTCATTTCCCTGAGGGCAAGCGAAGCCCTTTGGTCCCCCAACGGTTGTTGCGAGAGCTGAAAAAGCTTTGCTATACGGGCGGCTGGCGACGGCGAGTACTGCTGCAGAAGGTATGATTTGAGGGCGTCATACGCTATTGGGGTGTCTCCTTGTTCACAAAGCCAGTCGGATATTTCTGGGAAGGTGTCCTCGGGTATCGCCGCGAGAACATAATCAGCTTTGGTGGTTGACAGAGTCACGCCCTTGATACGAAAGTGGACTTCAGCGCGTTGAAACCAAGCGAACGCTTCTCTGCAGGCGAACGGTGAAAGTTTCAATGGGGCGGCTGCGGCGCCAACTGCAGTAGAGTCCGTCTCCGTCATAGTACCAGCGATGGAGGGGCGAGGGAGGTGGGGGTGGAAGGCAGTGGGAGCGAGTCGACTTCCGGGGTCACCAATGTGACGGCGCCGAGTAAGGGTGTGAACTCAAAGGCAGATTGGAAATGACTGAGTTATATTATTGTGGAACACTCTCCTTATATACAAAACCTCAAGGCAACAGGACATAACAAGTTCACAAGACAGACAATATTACAGAGGAAAAACCAGACAGGAATTTTCATGTTCGTTTTAGTGCGAGGGAAGAGCGAAGATACAAGCATAATATATACAAAAGGAATTATGTACAGTACAATTGTGTGAAACACGGTTGGTACAGACACTTCTTGAATCACTCAAATTGTAAAAATGATATTTTGATTATAAAATAAATTTTTGAATATACTTACCCGGTGAATATATAGCTGCAACTCTGTTGCTCGACAGACAAACTCTACGGAAAAACTCGCCAGCGATCGCTACACAGGTTGTGGGTGTGCCCAACAGCGCCATCTGTCGACCAGATACCCAGCTCTTATGTAAACAAAGACTCAATTTTCTCCTCGTCCCACTGCGTCTCTATTGGGGAGGAAGGGAGGGTCATTTAATTTATATATTCACCGGGTAAGTATATTCAAAAATTTATTTTATAATCAAAATATCATTTTTAAATATTTAACTTAGCCGGTGAATATATAGCTGATTCACACCCAGGATGGTGGGTAGAGACCAGTAATATATGTTTACATTTTATGAGCTAAGAGTTTTTTATTTCATTTTAGAAGTTATCAAAATAACAAAAACAGAATAAATAGGTACCTGGTAAGGAAGTCGACTTGAACAATTACTCTGCCTTTTAAGTACGTCTTCCTTACGGAGCCTCGCGATCCTCTTAGGATGCTGATCGACCCCTAGGAGCTGAAGTATCAAGGGTTGCAACCCATACAACAGGACCTCATCAAACCCGTAATCTAGGCGCTCTCAAGAAATGACTTTGACCACCTGCCAAATTAACCAGGATGCGAAAGGCTTCTTAGCCTTCCGGACAACCCATAAAAACAACATTAAAAACATTTCAAGAGAAAGATTAAAAGGGTATGGAATTAGGGAATTGTAGTGGTTGAGCCCTCACCCACTACTGCACTCGCTGCTATGAATGGTCCCAGTGTGTAGCAGTCCTCGTAAAGAGACTGGACATCCTTTAGATAAAAAGACGCGAACACTGACTTGCTTCTCCAATAGGTTGCGTCCATTATACTTCGCAGAGATCTATTTTGCTTAAAGGCCACGGAAGTTGCAACAGCTCTAACTTCGTGTGTCCTCACCTTAAGCAAAGCTTGGTCTTCCTCACTCAGATGTGAATGAGCTTCTCGTATTAACAGTCTGATAAAGTAGGATAAAGCATTCTTTGACATAGGCAAAGATGGTTTCTTAACCGAACACCATAAAGCTTCAGATTGGCCTCGTAAAGGTTTAGTGCGCTTAAAATAGAACTTAAGAGCTCTCACAGGGCATAAGACTCTTTCTAGTTCATTGCCTACAATCTCCGATAAGCTGGGAATATCGAACGATTTAGGCCAAGGTCGAGAAGGCAGCTCATTTTTGGCTAGAAAACCAAGTTGTAGCGAACATGTGGCTTTTTCTGATGAAAATCCGATGTTCTTGCTGAAGGCATGAATCTCACTGACTCTTTTAGCTGAGGCTAAGCATACCAGGAAAAGTGTCTTTAAAGTGAGATCTTTCAGGGAGGCTGATTGTAGCGGCTCAAACCTGTCTGACATGAGGAATCTTAGTACCACGTCTAAATTCCAACCAGGTGTAACCAAACGACGCTCCTTAGTGGTCTCAAAAGACTTAAGGAGGTCTTGAAGATCTTTATTGTTGGAAAGATCTAAGCCTCTATGCCGGAAGACCGATGCCAACATGCTTCTGTAGCCCTTGATAGTGGGAGCTGAAAGGGATCGTCCTTTTCTCAGGTATAAGAGAAAGTCAGCTATCTGAGCTACAGAGGTACTGGTTGAGGATACAGAGACTGACTTGCACCAGTCTCGGAAGACTTCCCACTTCGATTGGTAGACTCTAAGGGTGGATGCTCTCCTTGCTCTAGCAATCGCACTGGCTGCCTCCTTCGAAAAGCCTCTAGCTCTTGAGAGTCTTTCGATAGTCTGAAGGCAGTCAGACGAAGAGCGAGGAGGCTTTGGTGTACCTTCTTGACGTGTGGCTGACGTAGAAGGTCCACCCTTAGAGGAAGACTTCTGGGAACGTCTACTAGCCATCGAAGTACCTCGGTGAACCATTCTCTCGCGGGCCAGAGGGGAGCAACTAGCGTCAACCTTGTCCCTTCGTGAGAGGCGAACTTCTGCAGTACCTTGTTGACAATCTTGAACGGTGGGAATGCGTAGAGATCTAGATGTGACCAATCTAGGAGAAAGGCATCTATATGTATTGCTGCTGGGTCCGGGACTGATGAGCAATAGATTGGAAGCCTCTTGGTCAGCGAGGTTGCAAAGAGATCTATGGTTGGTTGGCCCCAAGTGGCCCAAAGTCTCTTGCATACATCCTTGTGGAGGGTCCATTCTGTTGGAATTACTTGCCCTTTCCGACTGAGACAATCTGCCATGACATTCAAGTTGCCTTGGATGAACCTCGTTACTAGTGAGATGTCTTGACCTTTTGACCAGATGAGCAGGTCCCTTGCGATCTCGTACAACGTCAGTGAGTGGGTCCCTCCTTGCTTGGAGATGTACGCCAAGGCAGTGGTGTTGTCTGAGTTCACTTCCACCACTTTGCCTCGAAGGAGAGACCTGAAGCTTTTCAAGGCCAGATGTACTGCCAACAGCTCCTTGCAGTTGATATGCATGTTCCTCTGACTCGAGTTCCACAGTCCTGAGCATTCCCGACCGTCTAATGTCGCGCCCCAGCCCACGTCCGATGCGTCCGAGAAGAGAACGTGGTGTGGAGTCTGAACAGCCAGGGGAAGACCCTCTCTTAAGTTGATATTGTCCTTCCACCAAGTCAGACAAGACTTCATCTTTTCGGAAATCGGGATCGAGACAGCTTCTAGCGTCTTGTCCTTTTTCCAGTGAAAAGCTAGATGGTATTGAAGCGGACGGAGGTGTAGTCTTCCTAATGACACAAATTGTTCCAGGGATGATAGCGTCCCTACCAGACTCATCCACAGCCTGACTGAGCAGCGTTCCTTCTTCAGCATGTTCTGGATGAATAACAGGGCTTGACTTATTCTGGGGGCCAACGGAAAAGCCCGAAAAGCTAGACTGAATCTCCATCCCTAAATACAAAATAGTTTGGGATGGGACCAGTTGCGACTTTTCCAAATTGACCAGGAGTCCCAATTCCTTGGTCAGATCTAGAGTCCACTTTAGATCCTTCAGACAGCGACGACTGGAAGAGGCTCTGAGAAGCCAGTCGTCCAAATAAAGGGAGGCTCGGATGTCCGATAAATGGAGGAATTTGGCAACATTCCTCATCAGCCTCGTAAACACGAGAGGAGCTGTGCTTAGGCCAAAGCACAGGGCCCGAAACTGGTAGACCACCTTTTCGAAAACGAATCTCAGAAAAGGTTGGGAGTCTGGGTGGATGGGGACGTGGAAGTAGGCGTCCCTTAGGTCTAAAGAGACCATCCAGTCTTCCCTTCTGACCGCTGCTAAGACTGACTTTGTGGTCTCCATGGAGAACTTCGTCTTTGTGACAAAGACATTCAGAGCACTGACGTCTAGCACCGGCCTCCACCCTCCTGTCTTCTTTGAAACCAAGAAGAGGCGGTTGTAGAATCCCGGAGATTGAAGGTCCGAGACTTTGACCACCGCTCCCTTCTCTAGCAAAAGAGACACTTCCCGTTTCAAGGCTCGTCTCTTTTCTTCCTCTCTGTACCTGGGAGAGAGATCGATGGGAGACGTTGCTAGAGGGGGTTTTCGTACAAAAGGGATCTTGTACCCCTCTCTGAGCAACTTCACAGATTGTGCATCTGCGCCTCTCTTCTCCCAGGCCTGCCAGAAGTTCTTGAGTCTGGCTCCCACTGCTGTCTGAAGTTGCGGGCAGTCAGACTCTGCCCTTAAAGGACTTGGATCCTTTCTTCTTCCCTCGCTTCCCTTCAGCACGAGCACCTCCTCTGCTGGAGGCTCTGCCACGAAAGGGCGGAATAAAGCGAGACGCTGGAGTGTCCATCCTTGGTCTAGCTGACAAGGTAGGCAAAGGGGGAGCTTTGCGAGCTGAGGACGCAACAAGATCGTGAGTGTCCTTCTGCACTAACGAAGCGGCTATTTCCTTTATCAGGACTTCTGGAAATAGGCACTTGGAAAGAGGAGCAAAGAGAAGCTCAGATCTCTGGCACGGTGTAACTCCAGCAGAAAGGAATGAGCAGAGAGATTCTCGCTTTTTCAGGACTCCGGACACAAAGGATGCAGCAAGCTCATTAGACCCATCACGGACGGCCTTGTCCATGCAGGACATAATGAGCAAAGAAGTCTCTTTATCTGTCGAAGAGATCTTCCTGCTTAGGGCTCCTAGGCACCAGTCTAAGAAGTTAAAAACTTCAAAAGCCCTAAAGATTCCTTTCAAAAGGTGGTCCAGGTCCGATGATGACCAACAAATCTTTGAGCGTCTCATGGCAAGGCGGCGGGGAGAGTCTACAAGACTTGAGAAGTCGCCCTGGGCAGAGGCAGGAACTCCCAAGCCGAGAACTTCTCCCGTGGCATACCAGACGCTCGATCTAGAAGAGAGTCTAGCAGGGGGAAAAGCAAATGCTGTCTTCCCTAAACTCTTCTTGGACTGTAACCAGTCTCCTATCACCCGCAAAGCTCTCTTGGACGAGCGTGCGAGGACGAGTCTAGTAAAGGCAGGTGCGGTAGAAGGCATGCCTAAAACAAACTCTGAAGGCGGAGAACGAGGAGCCACAGAAACAAACTGGTCAGGAAACAGCTCTTTGAAAATAGCCAAAACTTTTCTAAAGTCCAAAGAGGGTTGAGTAGACTTAGGCTCGTCCAATTCTGATTGTTGTTCATCTTGATGTGCAGCAACATCATCATCAGAAAGTTCCTCATCCGACAACTGATGAGGAAACGGCAACGGAGTGGGTAACGGCTGGTTCGCTGAGTCCGGTCGCACTGGTGCATGCGTGACTGAGCCGGACGCAACGTCATGGAACTGCTGCACAGTCTGTGAGCTGTCAACAACCATGGTAGCGCGAGGACGCACAGCGTCTACCCGAGACTGTCTAGACTGACTGGGTTGCGCAGTGGAAACCACACTGGGTTGCGGAGGTTGACGCACCGCGTCAAAACAAGGCAACTCTGATGGTTGTTGAACATCCAGAACGTCAAAGCCAACCTCCGTGCGTCGCTTAACGTCAACATGCGGCTGGCAGCCCACACTGGAACGCATGGGTGGAGGAACTCTCTCAACTGGTGTGCGTGAGAAGGTTACCTCAGCGTCCACAGGACGCACAACCGATCGCTTGGAGGGTTGTAGGCTAGGTACTGCACTAGCTGGTACGGCAGCAACCTTCTCCGCATGAAAGTCCTGCATCAGAGACGTAAGCTTAGACTGCATGTCTTGCAGTAAAGACCACTTAGGGTCTACGGGAGCAGGTGCGGCGACAGACGGTGTTAGTGTCTGAAGCGGTACCGCTTTGCCTCTCTTAGGCGGTGAGCAGTCATCGGATGACGGCAACGAGTCCGAACTGACCCAGTGGCTACAACCGGGCCGTTGGACTTGTCCTGAAGGGACCGATTTACGTTTTAACGGTCGCGAGACCTTGGTCCAAAGTTTCTTGCGAGAAACACCTTCAGACGACGAGGTATAAATGGGCTCTCTCGTCTTAGGTAGGTAGGGGCGATCTTGGGGAGATACGCCCGATACCACGGAGGGAACGTCTGTTCGCTGATTAAAGCCTCTCGAACCCATGCGTCGTACGACATTGCTTCTCCCCTCGACTTGGGAGCTTGCAAGAGGTCCCGGACTAGGAGGACGACAGGCACGAACAGACGAACCCTCAAGCGCAACACTGTCCACAACACTATCACTTGGCACTTTAGCACTTCCCACTGCACTTTGGCACTTAAGCTCCTTAACATCCGCCATGAGCTGATTGCGGTCACTTGCAAGGGACTCAACTCTCTCACCCAGAGCCTGGATGGCACGCATCATGTCAGCCATCGATGGTTCCTGAGTGCTAGGAGGGGGGTTAGGAACAACCACTACAGGGGAAGGAATAGGTTGTGGGGCATGAGGAGAGGATACATCAATAGATCGAGAAGAACTTCTCCTAACTCTATCTCTCTCTAGCCTACGTGTGTACTTTTGAAATTCGATAAAATCGAATTCCGAAAGGCCAACGCACTCCTCACACCGATCTTCCAATTGACAGGTTTTACCCCGACAATTGGAACAAACAGTGTGAGGGTCGATAGAAGCCTTCGGAAGACGCCTAGAACAGTCCCTAGCATTGCATTTCCTAAATTTGGGAACTTGTGAAGGGTCAGCCATTTTGAATTGGTCAAGGGAAAATTCCAAAAAACGATCTAAGTCATCAACAAAGAATCCGATACAAAAAAGAGTTCAAGGATTTGTTTGAAGAAAAACCCTGCACAGCGAAAGCTCAAAACCAGAATATAGTACTTCACCAATTAGATGTGAAAAACTCCAGTTTAGCAACAGCGAGTAAAGTACGTCTTGTCGACACGTCGACAGAGAGAAAATTGAGACTTTGTTTACATAAGAGCTGGGTATCTGGTCGACAGATGGCGCTGTTGGGCACACCCGCAACCTGTGTAGCGATCGCTGGCGAGTTTTTCCGTAGAGTTTGTCTGTCGAGCAACAGAGTTGCAGCTATATATTCACCGGCTAAGTTAAATATTTAAAATTGCCCTCCTCTTTTAACACTATTTGCTAAATAGCGGTTAGTATGCCATATAGTTCAGCAGTAAATATGGAATATATTGGAGGAAGTGCACCTCTACAGTTAAAACAACAACTATATAATCCAAATCAAATGCCAGCATCAGATTTGGAACCACCAGTATATATAAAAGTGGATTCCTTATGTTCCCCAAAATGTTCCATGAAGAGAGACCTAGCTTCTAATTCAGTCATATTTTTCTTATCACCAATAAAATATTTACAAAAAGATATCTGCTAATTTCCACGGAGAGGTTGATGATATCTTGAATGGAAGCACATTACCTCTAATTACATCAAAACTGTTTAATAATTGTTTTACCCAAAAACCCTAAGTTTGAGGAGATTTTGGGTGCAACGCAAAGTATATTGAGTGCCTTGAAAGGCTTGCAGTCTGAAAGGCTAAAGAGTTAGGGAGGCTTTGTAACCTAAACCAATACCGAATAATGGAAGACATTCGGTAATGGTCTAAAGGTAACTCTCAGGCATCAACAAGGAGACTTGAGATAGGTGGGGTTCTAAACGCTCCTGTGGACAATCTAATACTAGCATTATGTATTGAATCTAATATCTTTAACCAGCTTGGGGTGGCTGAGGAGTATATTTCACACCCATAACTAATTAAGGCTTTGTATAATTTTAAAATAGTTTTAGGGTCTGCCGCCCCCCTTCCCAATGTATGGGACAATACTTTTAAAAGATTCAGAGCCTCAAGATAGTTAGCTTTTAATGCCTTTAAGCATGGGACCGAGGTCAACCTACAATCGAAAATAGATCCTAAAAATTTAGCTTCCCCTACACATGGGATACGTTGTCCTTTCATGTATATATCCGAATCTGGATGTACTACCCGGATATGACAGAAATGGTCATTAATAGTTTTGCTTGTTGAAAACTTAAACCCATTCATATCAGCCCACTGAATAATTTTATCAATTGTGAGTTGCAGTTTTCTCTCAACCATTTCCATTCTAGCTCCAGAAAATGATATAAAGATCATCCACAAATAGTGTAGAGATGATATCTTGGGGAATGACTGAGTACATCCCAATAATTGCTAGTGCGAATAGGGTCACACTCTGCACACAACCCTGGGGAACTTCTTCCTGACATTTACTTTCTGATAGTTTCCCCCATTCTCACTTAAAAATCTCTATCTGAAAGAAATGAATGAATAAACATTGGTAGCTCTCCTCTTAATGACAATTAATAAATGGTTTTAAGTATACCATATCACCATGCAGTATCATATGCCTTTTTAAGGTAAAAAAAAAAAAGCCTGTTACATGGTGCTGTTTGGAAGTCGTATCAACACATCAGTTGTTGAGTGCATTTTCCTGAATCCATACTGGATAAGTGATAAAATACCTTTCTTTTCAAGGTACTACATTAGTCTTGCATTGACCATCTTCTCCATGATCTTACATAAGCAAGATGTCAATGCAAAAGGTCTATAGATTCCTGCTAAAAACTTATTCTTACCCAGTTTTAAAAAGGCTAAATTAATGGCTAGTTCCCAAACACTTGGATAACTATGATCATGCCATATTCAATTAATAATGCTCAGAATAAATAACTTGGTATTAAAATATGCATGTTTAATCATTGTATATGGAATTTTATCAGGTCCAGGGACTGTATTGTTACACATAGCACGTACAGAATCGAATTCTCTTTCAGTAAAAGGAGAATTGAATGACTTCCCTCCTTGTTGTGAAATTTAAAACTTTCTTTTCTTCAATGCTCCTATACTGGTGACCAGGAGCTACGACGAACTTGCATGATACATTTGTAAAATGATCAGCCAGGGCATTGCTAACTTCGGTTGCTCCACTCATATACTGACCATTTCCCCTTAACACTGCTGGTGGTAGGTTTGGGGTGAATTTGCCTGCTATCTTTTTCACTTTCCTCCACACAGATGAAGATGGTGTTCTACTGTTAATGGAGGAAAGCAATGACACCCAAGACTGGTGTCTAGCTTCTTTCACGGCACAATGGAACTGTGGTCTTCATTTCTTGTATATGACTATATGCTCCTCATTATGGCGCCTGCAAAATTGAGATAAAGACTTTCTTGTTGCTCTGTGCAGGGCAGTTAGTTCTGATGACCACCAGGGACTGGTCGTCGTTTGAATATCCCTATTGTTTTGGGAATAGAATTGACTTCTGCTGTGTGGAGAGTTCCATTAACACTTTCAAACTGTTCTGCATTTCCTTCAATTTCACTTACCTCCCTAAATATATCCCACTCCACTTTATCAAGATTCCATCGTGGCGATCTTTGTAAAGGTGGACCATTGTTGGTGTTTCTAATGATTGGTGCATGATCACTAGTATGCCAATCATCTAATGTTCTCCAATTAAAATAAAGAAGACAGAGCTTGCAACTGATAGGTCATTGCAGGACAAGGTACCTGTCTGTACATGAAAAGTGTGGTCTCTCCTGTATTAAGGAGTCCCACATCTTTATTCTTCAAAATTGATGATATAATATTACCCGTTGCGTTTGTCAAAACATCACCCCATAAAGGATGTCTACTATTAAGATCTCCTAGTAAGAGAAAAGGTTGTGGGAGTTGTTTAATAACCTCTAATAAATTGTCATACCAGATATTATCATTTGGAGGCAAGTTGGAGGCAAGTAAAGTGAACAGATTGTGTATTTTCTCCCTATATCAATCTGTACAACCACTGCCTGCAGAGGAGTACAGATAGACAGAGATATTTGGGGAACATCTCAACGAACGTATATAAGACTTCCCCCAAGGCTCCCTGCTCATTGACCATATGGTGTCCTATAGTTAACATGCTCTCGAGGACTAGGAGTATTAGCACCGAGCTTGCTCTCCTGTAGACATACAATCCTAGGGGAGAGCTCATGTATGAGGAGCCTAAGTTCCTCATATTTCGCCCTTACACCATGGCAATTCCATTGTAGAATGGAGGAAATAAGTATGGATTATTTTTGGAAGACACATTGGATAAAGTTTTCCCATTGGCAATTTTTGCTCTAACACTATTTCCGGGTGGTATCTCTATAGAGGATCTTGATATATTGGGTTTTGTGTTTATCTTTTTCTTTGTGTCCTTTTGATCTAATTGTTGAGGAGGATGGTGGACCTCAACTTGGATTTCTGATTTTTTTAAGTTTTCTTCCAGTTGATCAGAAACATCAGCAGACATGACATAACATTTATTTGAAGTTGTGACTTTAATGTTTCTTATGGTAGGAGGCGAGAGAGATGGAGGTCACTCTCTTTTTCTATTAAAAGGTTGTGAGCTATCAGGTTTTTGCACCTTCCCCACTACAGGTTCACCAGGTAAATTGGTTTCAAGTGGAACCTCCATCAGACCAGGCAAGGACACGGCCTGAGAGAGGTTTGTACTATTGTTTAGAATGGGAGTAGATGGCCTTTAAATATCTTTCAGATCTTTAAGTATCTGTTTTGATTTTTCTATAATTTCTGGATATAAATTTTCACTGCGACTTTCAACCTTTTTAACAACTTCCACGTGTTTCTTTATTTTAGAAGTAGGAATATAATTTTTGTCCGTGTGCTTTGACAAGATTTTCTTCAGAACCATTGAAAAAGGTTGCCCTGGTCTTATCTGCTTTACAGGAGCTTTTTTACGAGCCTCTTTAAAAGTAACCCTTTCCATGGTCCTAATAGCCTGAATTTCTTTTTCAAAAATAAATTTAATGCAGCTTTTAGCTGTAGCTGGGTGTGCTTCCCCACAATGTATGCAATTTGGATTTTCTATGCATGCACCATGATTATTTTTTCCACAGTTTGCACAAACACCGGTCTTATCATTTAGTTTTTCCTTGCATTTCTGGCTTAAATGGCCATAGATTTGGCAATGATAACATCGCAATGGTGAAGGGATATATGGTTTCACCTTCAAAGATAGCCAACCAGCTTTAATAACATTTAGTAATCTGCATTGATCAAATGTTACAATCAAAGTAGCAAGAGGAATACGTTGTTCTCCAGCTCTCTCTCATTCTGACTACTTTTACTACTCCTTGACTTTTCAGTGCTTCCTCAATTTCTTTTTCCACTATGTCCAGCAATTCTGGAGCATATATCACACCTCTACTCTGATTGAAAGTGGGGTGCAAAACAGATTTGACACTATGACCATCTAATTTTGTGTTTTTAATTTTTCACCTTGTATTGGGGATAGCGTCTATCAAGAGACTTCCATATCCCTGAGGAAGAATTTTTGGCTCCCCTCCACATATAGTAACTATTTCCCTGTTAGCTGCAAAAACAGTAGTGACCTGGTAATACTTCTACACACACACACACACACACACACACACACACACACACACACTCTCTCTCTCTCTCTCTCTCTCTCTCTCTCTCTCTCTCTCTCTCTCTCTCTCTCTCTCTCTCTCTCTCTCTCTCTATCATTCTTTGCATAACGTGAATAAGGTCCTAATGTTACAATACTAACTAAAACCCGAGTTGGAGCTGTCTGTACCGAGGTCCATGTTTGTATTACCCAGGTCGTTAACAGAGGGGTTTGTTTTTTTTTGGAAAAAGCAAGCCAGGTTATCCACCGCTTATCAGACGATGTCAGTCCTCTTATCCCATGTGGCCCAACACGAGCAGAGGCTTCAGCGGGGACCAGTCCTCTATTAGAGAGGGGCTGCCTCTCTTTAGGTGGGCGTACACTGGTCAGTGGGGGTAGTTAGCCCCTCCCACCGGCAACTCTAATGCCTGGCGGCACCAATTACCCGCAAATACGGGTGACTTACAACCGGATCACTGGAGACTGACAAGAGTCAGTCTCCAGACTTGGTCTGCACCCAATGGGGTCTGCCAGAGGGTGATGGCATCTAAATTGGTACAGGTTGAGATGGAATACCATCCATCCCACACTGTGCCAAATCCAAAGAAGCAGTCAAAGTATTATCAAACAAGCCAAAGTCGTCAACAAGTTCAAGACCAAAAGGAAAAGATGGGAGAATAAAAGAAATAACCAAAAGGAAAAGAGAAAGTGCTGACTGATTTAGTTGGATCGACAATTGGGTACCGAGGTCCAGTGGGAAAGCAAATCCCACTATTCAACAGAGCCCAGCTGCTAATCCCTAAGCCCCACTATTCAACAGAGCCCAGCTGCTAATCCCTAAGCCGCACATCCTCATCAACACTTCAGCATCTGTGGGGTGGGTATTATAGAACCCAGCATCTCTCCTTGGTCTTCACCCATTGTACCAGTCTGAAAAAAAGGACAAAAGTATACAGTTGTGTGTGGACTACCATAGACTGAATAAGGAGACAGTTTCTGATAAGTTCCCGATACCAAACATGGCAGATTCTGTACTTGGGCTACTGGAGTCAAATATTTTAAAACCCTTGACCTGGTTCGTGGATACTACCAGTTACTGTTGGCAAAGGACAGTAATGAATAAACGGCTTCCTCTACAGCCTTTGGACACTGGCAGATGCTTATTGTTTGGACTGAAGAATGCACCTGAAGTGTTCCAAAGAGAAATGCAGAGTATACTCCAAAAGTTCCCGAAAGCCAAGGTGGTTGTTTACATTGATGATATCTTGATCCTTGGGTCTTTTTTCGAGGAACACCTGAAACTGGTAGAACTTGCTTTGGCTACTCTCCAGAAGCAAGGGCTCGAGATAAAACTTGGGGAATTGTTCTTGGGTTCAAGCCGAGGTTAAGTATCTTAGTCATCTGGTTGGACATTCTGGTATTCGTACGCTGCCAAAATACATCCAGAAAGTAGAAGACTTCCCTAAACCTACCACTGAGAGTGAGCTATCGGGATTCCTAGGACTGGTAAACCTCCAACAGAAGTTTATCCCCATGTGCTCACTGATAGCCAAACCGTTATCTACAAAGACTGGAAGAAGTAAATCCCAAGGGACCAGAAAACTGACATGGACTACGGAAATGTACTGTGCCTTTGAGCGCTTGAAGGAACTGATCAAGGATTGATTGATTGATTTAAAGTTTTCAGGCATCCTGACATTGATATCTGTGGTCATTGATGCCAATATCATTCATTTTATATAAATATTAATAGAATATTCAATTAAAACCATAAAAGTTGTATCTCATTATAGAAATAAAATAGTTTTCAGAAGACTTGCTTCTGAAATAAATCTAAAAATGCTGCTCGCATAGTAGGACATATCATGTTCAAGAATCTTGGCAAGGATGAACATACCATACTCACCTCGAGCCTCAAACAGATATCTATTTCTTAAGTTATTGTAATTAGGTCATTCGGTCAACAAATGCCTCACTGGTATAGGTATTAAACAATCGTCGCAATATAGTTGGTGTTGGCCCTTCAGCAGAAACTTGTATGTCAATCAAGTGTGACCAATACGAAGACGACAAAGAGTTTTCTTCCATTTTTGGGGCATCATGTTATATCTCCAAGGATATATGACATTTGTTATTACTTTAATTTTATATTAATCTAGACTATCCAAGTGCTGTTGCCATTTATTATAAAAAAAAAATTCTTGAAGTTAGGTAGGAAATCATTACAGAGAATGGGATACCTCCTTGGTAGCAACTCGGATGCCGCATTCTTCGCCAGTTAATCTACCTTCTCATTCCCAGACACACCTACATGTGCTGGAACCCAACAAAATTGAACCATTATACCTCTCAGTCCAATAATAAAAAGCCATTCTTAAATCTTTGAAACTAGAGGGTTACTAAGATTGAAAACTTCTAAAGCTTGAAAAACACTCTTTGGATCACTAAAATTTGTAAAATTACCCTCCTTTTCCAAGGCTATTTTCTCAATAGCGGTTAGTATGCCATATAGTTCGGCAGTAAATATGGAAGCTGTTAGAAGAAGTGCACCTCTACAATTAAAACCATTACTATGCATTCCAAATCCCACGCCAGCGTCAGATTTGGAGCCATCTGTATATATAAAAGTCGATCCCCTATGTTCTACATGTTCCATAAAAAGGGACCTGGATTCTAATTCATATACTTCTTAACTCCAATAATGTATTTACAAAATGATACCTCTGGTAATTTCCATAGAGGCATTGATGATACCTTAAATGGAAGCACCTTAATTCTAATTATATTAAGACTGTTTTATAATTGCTTCACCCAAAAGCCATAAGGTTGAGGAGATTTTGGGTGCAACTCAAAGTATGATGCGTGTCTTACAAGGCTTGCAGTCTGAAAGGCTAAAGTATTAGGGAGTCTTTGCAATCTAAACAAATACCAAATAATAGGTCTAGAGATAACTCCCCATCATTAACAAGGAGACTTGGGATAGGTTAGGCTCTAAACGCTCCTGTGGACAATCTAATACCAGAGTGATGTATTGAATCTAACATCTTTAACTGGCTTGGGGTGGCTGAGGAGTAATTTCATATCTATAACCAATTTTGGAAAAAATCAAGGCCTTGTATAATTTTAAAATAGTATTGGGTTAAGACATTTAGCTTTTAAAGCTTTCAAGTAAGAAACCCATGTGAGCCTACAATCAAATATCAAACCTAAAAATTTAGCTTCACTTACACATGGGATCCGTTGACCTTTAATGTATACAGTGATCCCTCGCTACTTCGCGGGTCGACCATCGCGGATTCACCACTTCGCGGATTTTTTTCATAACGCATGTATATACATATATTGCGGATCCGCAAATTTTGAAAATACCGCGATGTGACCGATGGTGCGAGATTGGAGAAAGTAAGGAAAATTGAATCATGATTGATTTTCAATATAAATGAAACTTTGAGGAGCAACAAAGATATCATTTGTTAGAGAGATAGAGAGAGGTAAGGAATGGGAGGTAGTGAAAAGTAGCCCAGAGAGAGAGAGAGAGAGAGAGAGAGAGAGAGAGAGAGAGAGAGAGAGTGTGTGTTTGAATAAGTTAAGAAATGGTATAAACGATACTTTGTTAGTGTATTCGTACGCTCTCAAGACCGGCAGCTAGACGTCAGCTGATCTGATCACAGCCAAAAGTAAAACAAAAAGAAGTCAACAATACTCGATTTTTAAAACACACCCGAAATTTAAAAACAAAAGTACACGCTTTCTTAATGTGCAATTAACTATTTAAAGAGTAGCAATTTTCTAGAATAAAATGATGTTTCCCAAAAAATAGTGGTTTGCTGATGAAATCGGATGCCGTATTTTTAGCAACGATTGAAATGGATGTAAACTCGGCATAATTTTTTCGTTTTGTATTTAATTGACACTAAGAAAACTAATTTTAGTTTCTTCATCTATATGTAAGTATTGTATAACACGAAGAGAGAGAGAGAGAGAGAGAGAGAGAGAGAGAGAGAGAGAGAGAGAGAGAGAGAGAGAGAGAGAGAATGAATCAGCTGTTGTAATCGAATGCCGTGTTTTTGTTTCGTGAGAATTTCATCGCCACGACTAACAACAACATACTGTACTGAACTTTACAGTATTATACAGACTACTGTAATATGATAAAGTAAAATATTTGTAATAACCTATTTTATATGAAATGGGGCTATTCTTATTTGTTTGAAATTTACATTTACGTACGTAAAACAACTCTCTCTCTCTCTCTCTCTCTCTCTCTCTCTCTCTCTCTCTCTCTCTCTCTCTCTCTCTCTCGTAAATTGTTTTCCTGCTTTGCTACGTATGTATGATTTTATATAGACACGGTAAATAATATTTGTAATAACATATTTTCTAAAAGCTTTTACTGTAATATCATTATTTATCACTTTCATCATGCGCGTTAAATGCCTTCGTTTGTTTATTACGATCGAAGATGGAGCGTACTTTATGACGCTGCCCATAAAGAAAAACTTTTCATTTGGAAGTCCTAAGAAAAATTAAGTAAAACATTGGTAATAACAAAATCAACATACTGTATAATCAATATAATTGATGCAAAAACTAACCTATACACAGATGTGTACACTAAATGCGTTTGTTTCTTCATTATGATCAGAGATAAACGTAAACAAAACACTGGTTGCCATTTTTTATCTGCTTTTTGGCGTGTTTAGGAAACGCATGATATAAAATCGCCTTTAATATTTGTGCCTGTTTTAGTTTAGGGTACTGTAGTACATGCATTAAGTGTTCTGTACATTAAAGGGTAGTTTGTTAACAGTACTACGTACAAGGGAAGGTTTTAAAAGTCTGAATATACATGTTAAATAAATACGTAAATATGGTGTCACTACTTCGCAGATTTTCACCTATCGCGGTCGGGTCTGGAACCTACATACCGCGATAAACGAGGGCTCACTGTATATCCGGGTCTGGATGTACTCCCCCGATACGACAGAAATGGATAAAAGTAATTTTACTTGTCGAGAACTTAAATCCTTTTATATCTGCCCAATGGAAATTTTTGTCAATAGACAGTTGTATTTTTCTCTCAACCATTCCTATTCTAGCTCCAGCAAAAGATATTGAGAGATCATTCACAAATAATGTTGAAAAAACATCGCGGGGAATGACTAAGGATATCTCATTAAATGCTAGTGCAAACAGGGTTACACTCAGCACACTAGTCAGAGGAACTTCTTCCTGACATTTACTCTCTGATAGAGTTTCCCCAACTCTCACTTGAAAAACTCTATGTGAAAGAAATGACTGAATAAACAGTGGTAGCTCTCCTCTTAATCCCAATTCATGAATTGTTTTAAGTATACCATATCTCCATGTGGTATCATATACCTTTACAAGGTCAAAAAAGACTGTCACATGGTGCTGTTTGGAAGCAAAGGCTTCACAAATAGAGGACTCAAGTTGTATCAACACATCTGTTGTTTAGTGCATTTTTCTGAATCCACATTGAATGGATGATAAAATACCGTTCTTTTCAAGGTACCACATCAGTCTTACATTGACCATCTTCTCCTTGATTTTACATAAACAAGATGTCAATGCAATTGGCCTATTATTTGCTGCTAAAAACTTATCCTTACCGGGTTTTAAAAAGGCTAAAATAATGGCTACCTCCCAAACACTTGGATAACTATGATCATGCCATATTCTATTAATAATGCTTAAAATAAATAACATTGTATTAAAATGTACATGTTTAATCATTGCATATGGAATTCGTTCAGGTCCAGGGGCTGTATCGTTGTAATTAGCAAGTGCGGAATCATATCTTTCAGTAAAAGGAGAATTATGCAACTCTTCCCTTCCCATTGAAAAATTTAAAATTTTCTTTTCTTCAATACTCCTATACTGGTGACCAGGAGCTGCGACACACTTGCATGATACATTCGAAAAATGATCAGCTAGGGCATCGCTAACATCATTTGCTTCAATAACATACTGACCGTTCACCTTCAACTCTGGGGGTGGGTTTGGGTTAAATTTGCCTGCAATCTTTTTTAATTTCCTCCATACAGAAGATGATGTTTTACTGTTAATGGAGGAAACAAGAGACACCCAAGACTGGCGTCTAGCTTCTTTTATGGCACGATGGAACTGTACTCTACACTTTTTGTATACTATTAAATTTACCTCAGTACGGAGTCTATGCAATCTAGTCAAGAGATTTTCTGGTGGCTCTGTGCAAGGTAGTTAATTCTGAAGACCACCACAGGACTAGTCGTCGTTTGAATAATCCTGTGGTTTTTGGAATCAAATTGAATCCTTCTGTATGGAGAGTTCCATTCAGTAGGTCTATGGTATCATCTATACTTTCAAACTGCTCAGCACTACCCTCGATTTCACTTAGCTCATGAAATTTAACACAATCCGCCTTGTCAAGATTCCATCATGGCGATCTTTGCAAAGGTGGACCATTGTTGGTGTTTATAATGATTGGTGCATGATCACTAGTATGCCAATCACCTAATGTCCTCCAATCGAAATCACGAAGGCAGTTAGAGCTTGCAATTGAAAGGTCAATGCATGACAAGGTACCTGTCTGAACGTGGAAGTGTGTGGGCTCTCCTGTATTAAGGAGTCTGACATCCTTGTTTTCCAGAATTGATGATATAATATTGCCCTTGGTGTTTGCTAAAACATCACCCCACAAAGGATGTCTACTATTCAAATCTCCAAGTAAAAGAAAAGGTCCAGGGAGCTGTTGAATCACCTCTACTAGATTATCATACGATATGTTATCATTTGGAGGCAAGTGGAGAGATCAAATTATATATTTACTCCCTTTATCAATCTGTACAACCACTACCTGCAGAGGTTTACGAATACATAAGGGTATTTGTGGAACATCTCAACGAACGTATATAGGACTTCCGCTATGGCTCCCTACTCGATGATATATATGGTGTTCTAAAGCTAATATATTCACGAGGACAAGGGGTATTAGCATCAAGCTTGCTCTCCTGTAGACATATAATTATGGGGGAATGCTCATGAATTAAGAGCTTAAGTTCTTCATATTTGGTCCTTAAACCCTGACATTCCCTTTGCAAAATGGAGGAAAAAACTATGCTTTATTTTTTGGAAGAACTTTTGGATGAAGTCTTAATAGCATTTTTTGATTTAACACTATTTCCCGGCGGTTTTGATAAATTGAGTTTTGTGTTTATTTTCTTTTTTTCCTTTTGATATAATTGTTGAGGGGGATGGTGGACCTCAACTTGAATTTATGATTTATTTAAACTGCCTCTTGGTTCATCAGAAACATCTGGAAACGATTATAACATTTCTGACGCTGTCTCAATAGAGTTTTTGCACTAATTTTATTCATCTGGAAGCGATTTTAACGTTTCAGATACTGTCTCAATAGAGTTTTTGCATTAATTTTACTCCAACACACAAAACATCATATTTATTTTATGTCATAACTCTAATATTTCTTATGGAAGGGGGTGAGAGAGATGGAGGTCTCTCTCTTTCCCGATTAATAGGTTGTGAGCCACCAGGTTTTTGTACCTTCCCCACTTCAGGTGCACCTGATAACTTGGTTTCCAGTGGAATCTCCATTAAATCAGGCAAGAACATGGCCTGGGAGAGGTTAGCACTATCCTTTGTAATGGGGAATAAAGGCTGGATAGTGGCGGGCAAGATCTTTTTGTTGACACACGCTGGTAACTCTTTAAGAGGAGATATTCTTGTCTTATTATGCAGGACTTTATTATTAGATGGTGAAATGTTATTTTCATTAATAAAATAAATTTTTGAATATACTTACCCGGTGATTATATAGCTGCAACTCTGTTGCTCGACAGAAAAACCTACGGTCAAAATACGCCAGCGATCGCTATGCAGGTGGGGGTGTACATCAACAGCGCCATCTGTCGAGCAGGTACTTAGTACTCCAAGTAAACAAAGAACCAATTTTCTCCTCGGTCCACTGGGTCTCTATTGGGGAGGAAGGGAGGGTCCTTTAATATATGATCACCGGGTAAGTATATTCAAAAATTTATTAATAAAAATAACATTTTTCAATATTAAACTTAGCCGTTGATCATATAGCTGATTCACACCCAGGGGGGTGGGTAGAGACCAGCATTACATGTTTACATTATTATGAGCTAAGTATTTTGTATTTCATTTTAGCAGTTATTCAAAATAACAAACATAAAATAAATAAGTACCTGGTAAGGAAGTCGACTTGAACAATTACTCTGCCTTTTTAAGTACGTCTTCCTTACGGAGCCTCGCGATCCTCTTAGGATGCTGAGCGACCCCTAGGATCTGAAGTATCAAGGGTTGCAACCCATACAACAGGACCTCATCAAAACCTCTAATCTAGGCGCTTCTCAAGAAATGACTTTGACCACCCGCCAAATCAAGTAGGATGCGAAAGGCTTCTTAGCCTTCCGGACAACCCAAAAACAATAATAAAACATTTCAAGAGAAAGATTAAAAAGGTTATGGAATTAGGGAATTGTAGTGGTTGAGCCCTCACCCACTACTGCACTCGTTGCTACGAATGGTCCCAGAGTGTAGCAGTTCTCGTAAAGAGACTGGACATTCTTAAGATAAAAAGACGCGAACACTGATTTGCTTTTCCAATAGGTTGCGTCGATTATACTTTGCAGAGATCTATTTTATTTAAAGGCCACGGAAGTTGCGACAGCTCTAACTTCGTGTGTCCTTACCTTCAGCAAAGCTTGGTCTTCCTCATTCAGATGGGAATGAGCTTCTCGTATTAACAGTCTGAAAAAATAGGATAAAGCATTCTTTGACATAGGCAAAGATGGATTCTTAACTGCACATCATAAAGCTTCAGACGGGCCTCGTAAAGGTTTTTAAATAGAACTTAAGGGCTCTTACAGACATAAGACTCTTTCTAGTTCATTTCCAACCATACAATAAGTTTGGAATATCGAACGATATTGGTCAAGGCCGAGAAGGCAGCTCGTGTTTGGCTAGAAAACCAAGTTGTAGAACATGTAGCCGTTTCGGATGAGAATCCGATGTTCTTGCTGAAGGCATGAATCTCACTGACTCTTTTAGCTGTGGCTAAGCATATCAGGAAAAGAGTCTTAAAGGTGAGATCTTTCAGGGAGGCTGATTGTAGCGGTTCGAACCTGTCTGACATAAGGAATCTTAGTACCACGTCTAAATTCCAACCAGGTGTAACCAAACGACGCTCCTTCGAGGTCTCAAAAGACTTAAGGAGGTCCTGTAGATCTTTATTGTTGGAAAGATCTAAGCCTCTGTGACGGAAGACTGATGCCAACATGCTTCTGTAACCCTTGATAGTGGGAGCTGAAAGAGATCGTTCTTTCCTCAGATATAAGAGAAAGTCAGCTATTTGAGTTACAGAGGTACTGGTCGAGGATACGGATACTGACTTGCACCAGTTTCGGAAGATATCCCACTTCGATTGGTAGACTCTAAGGGTGGATGTTCTCCTTGCTCTAGCAATCGCTCTGGTTGCCTCCTTCGAAAAGCCTCTAGCTCTCGAGAGTCTTTCGATAGTCTGAAGGCAGTCAGACGAAGAGCGTGGAGGCCTTGGTGTACCTTCTTTAGTGTGGCTGACGTAGAAGGTCCACCCTTAGGGGAAGTGTTCTGGGAACGTCTACTAGCCATCGAAGTACCTCGGTGAGCCATTCTCTCGCGGGCCAGAGGGAAGCAACTAGCGTCAACCTTGTCCCTTCGTGAGAGGCGAACTTCTGCAGTACCTTGTTGACAATCTTGAACGGAGGGAATGCATATAGATCTAGATGTGACCAATCTAGTAGAAAGGCATCTATATGAACTGCTGCTGGGTCCGGGATTGGTGAGCAAAATATTGGGAGCCTCTTGGTCATCGAGGTTGCGAAGAGATCTATGGTTGGCTGGCCCCAGGTGGCCCAAAGTCTCTTGCATACATCCTTGTGGAGGGTCCATTCTGTTGGAATTATTTGTCCCTTACGACTGAGACAATCTGCCATGACATTCAAGTTGCCTTGGATGAACCTCGTTACTAGTGAAATGTCTAGACCTTTTGACCAGGTGAGGAGGTCCCTTGCGATCTCGTACAATGTCGGAGAGTAGGTCCCTCCTTGCTTGGAGATGTACGCCAAAGCCGTGGTGTTGTCCGAGTTCACCTCCACCACTTTGCCTTGAAGGAGAGACCTGAAGCTTTCCAGGTCAGACGTACTGCCAGTAGCTCCTTGCAGTTGAAATGCATTGTCCTTTGACTCGAGTTCCATAATCCCGAGCATTCCCTACCGTCTAATGTCGCACCCCAGCCTACGTCCGATGCGTCCGAGAAGAGAACGTGGTTGGGAGTCTGAACAGTCAGGGGAAGACCCTCTCTAAGGTTGATATAGTCCTTTCACCAAGTCAGACAAGACTTTATCTTTCCGGAAACCGGGATCGAGACCGCTTCTAGCGTCTTGTCCTTTTTCCAGTGAAAAGCTAGATGGTATAGAAGAGGACGGAGGTGTAGTCTTCCTAGTGACACAAATTGATCCACGGATGACAGTGTCCCTACCAGACTCATCCACAGCCTGACTGGGCAGCGTTCCTTCTTCAGCATCTTCTGGATGGATAGCAGGGCTGGGGGTTGATCGTCTTGATCAGCAACGTCCTCATCAGAGGGTTCCTCATCCGAAACTGATGAGGAAACGGCAACGGAGTGGGCAACGTCTAACTCGCTGAATCCGGTCGCACAGGTGGATGCGTGACGGAGCCGGACGCAATATCATGGCACTGCTGCACAGTCTGTGAACTGTCAACAACCATGGGTGCGCGAGGAAGTACAGCGTCAACCCGAAACTGTCTAGACTGTCTGGGTTGTGCAGTCAACACCCTACCGGGTTGCTGAGGTTGACGCACTGCGTCACAACAAGTCACCTCTGCTGGTTGTTGAACATCTTCCTAGTGACACACTGAACGTCAACAACCACCTCCGAGCGTCGCTTAACGTCAACGTGCGACTGGCAACCCACACTGGGTCGCATCGGTGGAGGAACCACCTCAACTGGCAGACGCGAGTAGGATACCTCAGCGTCAACAGGGCGCACAACCAACCGGTTGGAAGGTTGTTGGCCAGAAGGTTCTTCTCCGCATTTAAGTCCTCTATCAAGGACACAAGCTTGGACTGCATGTCTTGCAGCAAAGCCCATTAGGGTCTACGGGAGCAGGTGTGGCAACAGACGGGGTTAGCGACTGAGGCGGAACCATTTACCATCCCTGGAAGCCTTGTTATGTGTGACATAATAGTACAGCAAAACTTCAAAGGCTCGACAAAAGTTGAGAAGTTGACCTGTAAACAACTTGGAGCGTCTCCTGGCTAGGCGCCAGGGCGAGTCTACCAGAATTCAGAAGTCTATCTGGGCAGAGGCATGAACTCCCAAGCCGAGAACTTCTCTCGTGTCCTATCAGACTCTCGCTCTATAAGCCAGTTTAAAAGAAGGGAAATCAAAGGCTGTATCCCTAAAACTCCTCCTGGTGCAAAAACCAGTCGCCTAGCCAACGTAACGCTCTCTAGGAGAGCGAGAGAGCACTAGCTTAACAACAACGGCTTCGAAGTAGCTAGGCCTAGTGTAAGTTCTGACGTTTAGGCGAACGAGGAGCAGCAGTTACAAGATCCGGACGAAGATCCTTAAAAAATCATCATGATTTAATTAAAGTCCATAGGAGGCTAAGCAGCTTAAGGCTCCTCTCCAAATGACAGAGTCCTCAAAGGAATATCAGTAGGAGGGAGAACAGCACTTTCTCATCTACAGGAACCTTGTCCGATAAAAGCTAGGTTATCTCAGCGAGTCTCTCACTGGTGCATTAGTAGCAGACCAGAAGGCAACGTCATGTAACTGCTTGACAGTCTGTGAACTGTCAACAACTGAACTGTCAACCACAACAGGTGCGTGAGGACATACAGCACTGGTGCATTAGTAGCAGACCAGGAGGCAACGTCATGTAACTGCTTGACAGTCTGTGAACTGTCAACAACTGAACTGTCAACCACAACAGGTGCGTGAGGACATACAGTGTTCACTCGAGACTGCTTTGACTGTCTATACTGAGCAGTCAAAACAACTCTAGAATGCGGAGGTTGACGCACAGCGTCAAAACAAAGCAACTTAACTCCACCCTCCTGTTGTTGTGGTAACTCGCGAACGTCAACGGAGGGTAGCGTGCGTCTGTGAACGTCAACGTGCGGCTGGCAGGGTACACTGCGCATGGGTGGTGGAACTCTCACAGGCGGAGTGCGGGAGCAGGTAGCCTCAGCGTCTACTGTACGCACAACCGTGGTTGGTTGTAGGCTAACGGGTGCAGCGTCAACCTTCTCCGCACGATACTCCTGCATAAAAGATGCTAACTGTGTCTGCATAGACTGTAGCAAAGACCACTTAGGGTCTACAGCAGCAGGTGCGGCAACAGACGGTGTTACTGCCTGTTGCGGTACCACTTTGCCTCTCTTAGGAGGTGTGCAGTCATCGGAAGACTGCAGCGAGTCCGAACTGACCCAGTGGCTACAACTGGGCCGTTGGACTTGCGCGGAAGGGACCGACTTGCGCTTAATAAGCTGCGAGACCTTGGTCCATGGTTTCTTACGAGAAACCTCTTCCGCAGACGAGAAGTAAATGGGCTCTCTCGTCTTTTTGTGTGGGTGGGGCGATCTTGGGTAGATACGCCCGAAACCACGGAGGGAAACGTCTGTTCGTTGATCAAGGCCTGACGAACCCATAAGTCGTTCGACATTACTTCTCCCCTGGGCTTGGGAGCTTGCAAGAGGTCCCGGACTAGGTGAACGACAGGCACGAACAGACGAACCCTCGGACGCAACACTGTAACACTTTGCGCATATCACTTTATCACTTCGATTTTCTGTTTTGCACTTATTTCACTGAAATCGAAACTTTTACTGATTTCTACCTGAAACACGCAATTCTACCCTTCATTAAAAGGTAGTAATTGCAAAAACAGTCGTATAATGCAGCTCATTAATACTAGCAAAAACAGAAAACATATATAAAGATAAAGAATTCAGTGGCTGGGAAAGACTAAACACTAGTTCAAATAAACTACGTTTACAATCTCTCACCGCACAAAGCCTGGGGACAAGAATAAAACCCTAGAAACGTTTTACCTTCTTCCCCGTACAGCGACTAGGGAGGAGAGTAACACGAGAACAACGTTACCCGCTGAACGGAACGTTTTTTTCTCCTCTCTCTCCCTCCGTCTCTATCTCTCTCTCTCTTTCTCTCTTGATTTCGCACCTGAGAGAAGAGCCCAATTATATATCGTCAAAAAAAACATGTTATTTGGCTAAAGGAAAAAACTGAAAGGTTTTCCAAATAAAAAGTTCCTTTAATTTAGAATTTAAACCATTTAAGCTAAGAAAGAATGAACGAAACGTCAGAATCGATTTACTCTTACTGCAAAGTGAAACCGTGATACACTCTCTCTCTATCGTAACGATAGAGCGCATGTTGAACGTCCTGAACGTCAACAACTGCGTAGTCTAAAAAACTAAACGTTAGTTCATCTTTGAAAACAGTACGAAGACTATCAAAGAAAAGCTTTCATAAAACATTAAATTGAAAAAGTTTTAAATTCTTTAAAGGCTAAATACGATATAACGGGCTCAACGTTGATTAACTTCGGTTCCAAGTTAGGACCGCCTACTATCAGGAAAGGTCGCATATAAACAAAACATAAAAATTTATTTTTATATGTTTATAATAAATGGAAAGTTAATCGAAGAGGCCTAATAAAGGCGGAGAGATATAAAATATATAGATCTATAACGTGTTAAGCAAAATTACTAAAAACGTAAACACACTTCCGTCTAAGGGAAGGGTCGGCCATTTAAAAGTGAAAGAGAGTCCATACTCTCTTTGTCACCATAATTAAATCTATCCAAAACGAGTTCAAGTTTTGAGATGAAGATAAAACCCCTGCATAGCGAAAGCTCAAAACTAGAATAGTGTACTTCACCAAATAGTTGTGAAAACAAATCCAGTTAGTAACAGCGTATTAGTAGGTCTTGTCAGTAGCCCGACAGAGAGAAAATTGGTTCTTTGTTTACTTGGAGTACTAAGTACCTGCTCGACAGATGGCGCTGTTGATGTACACCCCCACCTGCATAGCGATCGCTGGCGTATTTTGACCGTAGGTTTTTCTGTCGAGCAACAGAGTTGCAGCTATATGATCACCGGCTAAGTTTAATATTGAAAATTTCTTAATTGAGAACTACCTACAGTAGTAGGTGGGTGAGATGATTCCCCGAGGGATTTTTAATGTCTTTGCATATGTAGTAGATTTATTTAATAATCTCTTGGCATGCCCTACGCTTACATGATCAATAATTGATTTATTGAGGGCAGCTTCTTCTGACTTATAAAACTGGCAGCTCCTATCACTAGATTTATGATTAGAGTTGCAGTTGAATCACTTTACCTCAAGTGTACATTCTCCATGGTCAAGATTGGAGCAAGTATTACAAATTTTATCATTCTTGCAAACTTTGGAAGAATGCCCAAATTTAAAGCAATTAAAACATTGCAGTGGCTTCTGCTTAAAAGGTCAAACTCTAATCCTTTCATTTTCTATGTCTATGTGGAAAGGTACATCAGCATCCTGGAAAGTAAAGACGATCATTGATGTTCCAGGTACTTCATTGATGTTCCAGGTACTTCATGCACTTTTCACACTGATAGTGGACACACAGCCAATATCCCCACTTCCGTAAATTCACATAGATCCCTATTGAAAACCACTCCCCTTCCATGGCTAAAGTTTAGATGGGGTTTGATGTCCAGTTTTATATCATCATTTACAGTCTTTAAATTGGACAATATAACAGACTTGGCCTTTATCAAGTAACGTTTCTTACCGAATCAAGATATATCTCCAGGTGTTATAATTCCCACCTTCCTCTGAAGAAATTTGCAGATCTTAAGATAATTTTCTGTACCTCCAGTAGATTGAGCAGGAAGCCACATTATTGATTTTGGCTTTCTTTGGGATGGCAAAACTATTTCTATGTCTTTATCAATCCAGTCTGCTGGTCTGTAGACATCCAGATCTTTAGGTGCCCCATCACACAGAGCACCCTTAATACTCATATTACCTACTTTAATATTAACAATGTTACGGCTTCCATTGAATGCTTCCTCATGACAATTAAATGACAGCCAAGAATCCCATTTATCATCTTGAAGTTTCATCCTAATTTGTTCTATTAATCCGTGGCACTCAAATATTTTATGTAGCACATCATAATTAGCTTCTGATGGGATTTGGGTAACGTGCAGGATTTTAAATTTTCCTGTGTTTCCCAAATTACCCTTTTTTCGAATGTCCAAAGAATAGTCCTTTTTATTTCCTAAGTTGTCAACATAATTTTCTATAAATGAATTGCTAGAGGTTGTCAACAGTGCCAGGGGGAATTCAGCATATCCAGGGAATGAGGGGGGGGGGGGGTCATCACAAGAATCCATAAGAAAAAAGAAAAGAGAAATGTGATATCTGAAATAGTTTGATTCACCTGCTTGAGAACATTAAGGCATCACATGTTGGGAAGGAAACGTGCACTCTCCACTACCAGCACAATGAGAGTCTACTTCCCAGATGGTCCACCCCATACCCTACACGAAGGATAGCACCAAAACAGATATAGAGGCACAGATGTAAGCTGAACCTGCCTGTTAGGACTAAGACCAAGAAACTATGGAATCATCTTCCATATCTGTAATGATGGGCTTCCGGCTAAAAGCCGAGATTCCTACCCCAAGCATTGGATCCCCCTGGATTCCGAAGACCCAACATTTGAGAATAGTTCCACCAAAAAGGTCCAAACCATCTTCGGGATGGCTGAGATCATCCAATACTCTCACATATCGCTTTGGGCAAAAATACCTCCCATCCGTGACACCTCTTCCCATTCATCAAAGCAGGCAGCAATAAAGGATGTAGAAACATCCGAACCAGTGGCAATAACAGATGTAGAAACATCCAGGCCATTAAAAAAAAGACATGCATATATATGTAAATATATAAACATATACGTATGGGAAATTTTACTCATAGGGTTGGGACAGCAACATGAAAGAAAGTTTTATAAAATTAGGAGAAGGTTAAAGTAATATTAAGAGGAAGAAAAAGATGAGAAAGAGAGAAATTTAGATTCGAACTGGGGGAGCAATTTCCCCAAGTTCGAGAGCCCTATTTCCCATCACCAAGTTTCAGCATGGAAATGAAATGCCGTGCTGAAGCTAAATAACTTCATCAAGGCATTCTCTCATTAAGAGGGAACAGATCAAGGAGGACATTAGGTTGCTGTACACTGACTACTTCACGGATGCTAAACCTATGAAGTTATTTGTTGACGCTTTAGGTGAAGGTGCTGGTGCCTGTCTGTGCCAGTAGTCTTTGAAGCATCCAGGGGAGTTTCGGGTGATAGCTTATGACTCCATGACCTTCCTTGACTGTGAGACCCGACACTCTACCATTGAGCTTGAGTTGGCTGCTCTGCGATGAGGAGTGAAAACCTTCAGGGCCTTCCTCTATGGTCAGTTCTTTATAATTCATTTTGATCACCATCCCCTGATGTATCTCCATGACATGAAGATGGTCAACAGTCGTCTGGCACAGACACTGGAGGACCTGCCCGAATTTAATTTCGTTGTTAACCAATGTCCAGGAGATCAGAATGCCAGAGGAGACTGGTTATCCCGCTGGCCCACATTACCCGACTGCCTGCTTGCTACTGAACCCACCATTCCCAAGTTACCTACTGGTTCGTGGTCGTCCAGATTCTCTCATAGAATCCTTGGAGCTAGTCATGAACTGCTGGATGGAAGGGTAAGGTGTTGACCCGACTCAGCTGATGGGAACCGAGCTCCGGGATGCCTTAGTTCAGCAGTTTCTGAAAGATGCCAGTTAACTACGCTTCAAACTGAACAAGACTGGTATGAACAGGATCAAGGTGATGCCTTTCCCAGGTACAGTACCAGCTCTGGAGTTGTTCTAGGCAACATCTAAGCTATTGAATCTGGAAATCTGGGTCCATTGGGGTCCAAGTTGTCCGGTAGTCTATTGTGAACCATCAGTGACTGAGCCGCGGTGTGTGCATCTTCAGTGTCTATCTGAAGTGCATTTTAACCCTTTGATCAAGCTCTGTAATTACGCCCCTCCAACTGACATAATTCTGAGCCATGGGATGGAGGTCAAAAATCGTGTACCTGACGCTGATTGATTGATTGATTTAAGGTTTTCAGGCATCCTGATATCTAAGGTCATTGACGCCGATATCATTTAGTTTATATATACAAAAAAATTAAAAAATATTCAATTAAAACCATAAAAGTTGAATGTCATTATAAAAATTAGACAGTTTTCAGAAGGCCTGCTTCTGAAATAAATCTAAAAATGCAACTTGCATAGTAGGACACATCATGTCCAAGAATCTTGGCAAGGATGAACCTGCCACCCTCACCTCGAGCCTCAAACAAATATCTATTCCTTAAGTTATTATAATTGGCGCATTCGATCAATAAATGCCTCACTGTTAGAGGTACTAAACAATCGTCACAATACGGTTGGTGTTGGCCCTTCTGCAGAAACTCGGTGTCAACCGAGTGTGACCAATATGGAGACGACAAGAAGTCTCCCATTTTCGGATCATCATGTTATACCTCCAAGGAGATATGATATTTGTTACTTCTCTCATTTTGTTGCCATCTAGACTATCCAAGTGCTGTTGCCATTTATTACAAACCAATTTCTTGATGTTAGGTAGGAAATCGTTACACGGAATGGGATACCTTCTTGGCAGCAACTCGGATGCAGCATTCTTCGCCAATGAATCTGCCTTCTCATTCCCAGACACACCTTCATGTGCTGGAACCCAACAAACTCTAAACATTAAACCTCTCCGTCCAATAATAAAAAGCCATTCTAAAATCTTTAAAACTAGAGGGTTGCTAGAATTAAAAACTTCTAAAGCTTGAAGGACACTCCTTGCATCACTAAAAATTGTGAAATTACCCTCCTTCTCCAACACTATTTTCTCAATAGCGGTTAATATGCCATACAGTTCGGCAGTAAATATGGAAGCTGTTAGAGGAAGTGCACCCCTACAATTAAAACCATTACTGCGTACTCCAAATCCAACGCCAGCATCAGATTTGGAGCAATCAGTATATATAAAAGTCAATCCTCTATGTTCTTCAACATGTTCCATAAAAAGAGACCTGGCTTCTACGTCAGTCATATTCTTCTTAACTTCAATAAAGTATTTACAAAAGATATCTCTGGTAATTTCCATGGAGGCGTTGATGATACATTGAATGGAAGTACCTAACTTCTAATTATATCCAGACTGTTTAATAATCGTTTCACCCAAAAGCCATAAGGTTGAGGAGATTTTGAGTGCAACTCAAAGTATGCTGTGTATCTTACAAGGCTTGCAGTCTGAAAGGCTAAAGAGTTAGGGAGTCTTTGTAATCTAAACCAATACCGAATAATAGAAGACATTCGGTAAAGGTCTAGAGGTAACTCTCCAGCATCAACAAGGAGACTTGGGATAGGCGAGGTTCTAAATGCTCCTGTAGACAATCTAATACCAGCATGATGTATCAAGTCTAATACTTTTAACCGGCTTGGGGTGGCTGAAGAGTATATTTCACATCCATAACTAATTTTGGAAAAAATCAAGGCCTTGTATAATTTTGAAATAGTATTGCGGTCTGCTCCCCATGATGTATGGGACAATACTTTAAAGTTTCGAGACATTTAGCTTTTAACGCTTTTAAGTGAGAAACCCATGCAAGCCTACAATCAAATATCAAACCTAAAATTTTACCTTCACTTGAACATCGTATCCGTTGACCTTTAATGTATATATCCGGGTCTGGATGTACTCCCCGGATACGACAAAAATGGATAATGGTAGTTTTACTTGTCGAAAACTTAAATCCATTCATATTGGCCCACTGGATAATTTTGTCAATAGAGAGTTGTATTTTTCTCTCAACCATTGCCATTCTTCTTCCAGCAAATGATATTGAGAGATCATTGACAAATAATGTTGAGAGAACATCTTGGGGAATGACTGAGGATACTGTATCCAATTAATTGCTAGTGCAAACAGGGTTATACTCAGCACACTACCCTGAGGAACTCCTTCTTCCTGACACTTACTCTTTGTTTCCCCCACGCTCACTTGAAAAACTCAATGCGAAAGAAATGACTGAATAAATAGTGGTAGTTCTCCTTTTAATCCTAATTCATGAATTGTTTTAAGTATACCATATCTCCATGTGGTATCATATGCCTTTTCAAGGTAAAAAAAAACTGTCACATGGTGCTGTTTGGAAGCAAAGGCTTCACAAATAGTGGACTCAAGTCATATTAACAAATCAGTTGTTGAGTGCATTTTTCTGAATCCACATTGAATGGGTGATAAAATTCCCTTATTTTCAAGGTACCACATCAACCTTGAATGGACCATCTTCTCCATGATTTTACATAAACAAGAAGTCAATGCAATAGGTCGATAGCTTGCTGCTAAAAACTTGTCCTTACCGGGTTTTAAAAATGCTAAAGTAATGGCTAGTTCCCAAACACTTGGGTGACTATGACCATGCCATATTCTATTAATAATACTTAAAATAAATAACTTTGTATTAAAATTTACATGTTTAACCATTGCATATGGAATTCCATCAGGTACAGAGTCTGTATCGTTACAAGTAGTGAAGGCAGAATTAAGTTCTCTTTCAGTAAAAGAAGAATTATAAGATTCTTCCCTTCCTATTGCAAAATTTAAAATTTTCTTTTCTTCAATGCTCCTGTACTGGTGACCAAGAGCTGCTACACTCTTGCACGATACATTTAAAATATGGTCAGCCAGGGCATTGCTAACTTCATTTCCTTCAGTCACATACTGACCATTCACTTTCAACACTGGCGGTGGGTTCGGGGTAAATTTGCCTGCAATCTTTTTTATTTTCCTCCATACAGAAGTTGGTGGTGTTCTACTATTAATGGAGGAAACAAAAGCCACCCAAGATTGGCATCTAGCTTCTTTCATGGCACGACGGAACTGTGCTCTACACTTGTTGTATGTTATCAAATTTTCATCCATACGGCATCTACGCAATCTAGTCAGAGATTTTCTGGTGGCTCTGTACAAGGCTGTTAATTCTGAAGACCACCACGAGATTGGTCGTCTTTTGAATATTCCTGTGGTTTTGGGAATCAAATCGATTCCTGCTGTATGGAGAGTTCCATTCAGTAGGTCTATGGCATCATCAATACTTTCAAACTGTTCTGCTTTCCCTTCGATTTCACTTAGCTCACAAAATTTGACCCAGTCTGTCTTGTCAAGATTCCATCGTGAGAATCTTTGTAAAGGCGGACCCTTGTTGGTATTTTTAATGATTGGTGCATGATCACTAGTATGCCAATCATCTAATGTCCTCTAATCAAAATCAAGAAGGCAGTTAGAGCATGCAATTGAAAGGTCAATGCATGACAAGGTACCTGTCTGAACATGGAAGTGCGTGGGCTCTCCTGTATTAAAGAGTCCCACATCCTCATTCTCCACAATTGAGGAGATAATATTGCCCCTTGTGTTGGCCAAAACATCACCCCATGAAGGATGTCTACCATTCATATCTCCCAGTAAGAGAAAAGGTTGAGGGAGTTGTTGAATGACCTCTACTAAATCATCATATAAAATATTATCATTTGGAGGTAAGTAGAGAGAGCATATTGTATATTTTCTCCCTATATCAATTTGTACAGCCACTGCCTGCAGGGTTGTACGTATAGACATAGGTATTTGGGGAACATCTCGACAAATGTACAAGAGACTTCCGCCATGGCTCCCTGCTTGTTGATTATATGGTGTTCTATAGCTAACATACTCTCGAAGACTAGGAGTGTTAGAATCAAACTTACTTTCCTGTAGACATACAATTATGGGGGAATGCTCATGAATTAGGAGCTTAAGTTCTTCATATTTCGCCCTCAAACCCTGACAGTTCCATTGCAAAATAGAGGAGAAAACTATGGATTATTTCTAGAGGACATCTTGGATGAGGTCTACCCATTAGCAGTTTTTAATCTAACATTATTACCTGTATGTTTCTTCAGAGATGGTCTTGTTATGTTGGGTTTTACATTTGTGTTTTTCTTTGTATCCTTTTGATCTATTTGTTGAGGGGGATGGTGGACCTCAACTTGAATTTCTGATTTATGCAGTTTATCTTCTGGTTCATTAGAAACATTGACAGACAACACATCAAATTTATTTCATGTCAAAACCTTAATGTTTCTTATGGAGGGGGGAGAGAGAGAGATGGAGGTCTCTCTTTTACAATTAATAGATGGTGGGATTCTAGGATTTTGCACCTTTCCCACTACAGGTGCATCAGGTAAGTTGGTCTTAAGTGGAGGCTCCATCAAATCAGGCAAGGACACGGCCTGAGAGAGGTTTGTACTATTTTTTGTAATGGAGGACGAAGGCTGTACAGCAATAGGCAATGCCCTAGTGTTAATACACCGTGGTAAAGGCTCAGGAGGTAATATGGTTACCTCGTTATTTGACATTTTATCAGATGGTATACTTTTTTCGGAACTATTGGCAGTACTAGGTTGGTTTGATTTTAATGCCTTAGCATATGTATTTGATTTATTCAATAGTCTTTTGGCATGGGTCACACTTATATGTTCCAAGTTCGATTTGTTGAGGGCAGCTTCCTCCAACTTATATAGCTCGCAGCTCTTGTCTTTGGATTTATGATTCGAGCTGCAATTTAAACACCTGGCTCCCAGTGCACACTCTCCACGGTAAGATTTGGAGCAAATAACACACATCTTCTCATTTTTGCAAACTTTAGTCGGGTGCCCAAATTTAAAACAATGAAAGCATTGCAGTGGCTTCTGCTTGAATGGTCTTACTTTAATCCTTTCATTCTCAATAATAATATGAAAAGGTACATCAGCATCCTGGAACATAAGGATTATCATTGATGTACCGGGGACTTTGTGAACTTTCCATACATTTAGTGGACACATGGCCAGTATCTCCTCCTCTGTAAATTCATATAGATATCTGTTAAAAACTAACCCCCTTCCGTAGCTAAAATTTAGGTGGGGTTTGACATCTAACTTAATGTCATCATTACTTGTTTTCATGTTGGACAATATTACAGACTCTGTACTGGATTTGGCATGGATAAGGAAACTATTTTTTCCAAAATGAGATATATCGCCTGGTGCAATAGTTCCTACATTTTTCTGAATCAATTTGCATGTTTTAAAATAATTCCCTGTAACCCCCTTTGATTCAGCTATAAATCACATTGCTGGTTTTGGCTTTCTCTGGGAGGGCATAACTAAATCTGCATCTTTTTCCAACCAATCGGCAGGCTTACACACATCCAAATCTTTTGGTACCTTATTGCGGAGAGCAGCCGCGACATTCAAGTTATTAATTTTAATATTATTCAAGTTACTTATTGCACTAAATGCTTCGTCATAACTACAGTAAGATATCCATGAATCCCATGTTTCAGCTTCAAGTTTCATCCTTATTTCTTTTATGCATCATTAGCATTCAAATGCTTTATATAGATCATCATAATTTGTCTCTATTGAAATTTGGGTAACATGGAGGATTCGAAGTTTCCTCATGTTACCCAAATTAGTCGATTTTGAAATATCAGTAGAATGGTCCTTTCCCGTTCCGAGGTCATCAACAGAACTTTCCCTTATCAAATTATCAGAGGTCATTAACAGTGCCGGGGGGGGGGGGAGTCAGCAAATCCAGGGGATTTGAAGGGTCCATACTTAAGAGTGGGATTTTTTGTGTTTCGTTGGTTTTGTTGGTTTATCTGCTTGAGAATTTTAAGAAAGTATCATACGTTGGAAAGGAAATTTGCATTCTCCACTATCGGCACAATGAGAGTATACTTCCCAGATGGTACACTCCATACCCTACCCGAGGGATAGCATCAAAACAGATATAGAGGCACAGGTGTAAGCTAAACCCACCTGTTAGGACTGAGACCAACAAAATATGGAATCATCCTCCCCATATCTGTAATGATGGGCTTCCGGCCAAAAGCCAAGAGTGCCACCTCAAGGATTGGAACCCCCTGGATTCCGATGACCCAACCCTTTAGAATAGTTCCGCCAAAAAGGTCCAAACCATCTTTGGGATGGCTGAGATCATCCCATACTCTCTTGTATAGCTTTGAATGCAAATACCTCCCAACAGTGATCTCTCTCCCATTCATCTAAGAAGGCAGTAATAACGAATGTGGAAATATCCACGCCATTTAAATCAAATAAAAATAAATAGATAAATAAATAAATGAAGAAATAAAATAAAGATATATATATATATATATATATATATATATATATATATCTACATATATATATATATATATATATATATATATATATATATATATATATATCTACATATATATATATATATATATATATATATATATATCTACATATATATATATATATATATATATATATATATATATATATCTCTACATATATATATATATATATATATATATATATATATATATATATATATACTTAAGAGAAATAATACTCATAGAGTTAGGACAGCAAGACAAAAGAAAGTTGATAAAATAAGGAGAAGGTCGAAGAAATATTGTGCAGAAGGAATAGAGGAAAGGGAGAGAAATTTAGATTCGAACTTGGGGAGTAATTTCCCCAAGTTCGAGAGCCCTCTTGCCCGTCACAATTCTTCAACAATATGAGGAAACCACATGACTGCGTCAAGGCATTCTCTCATTAAGAGGGACCTGACGCTGAGGGCTTGGTCATTGATGATCAGGATGCGCCAGAAGATTGTCCTGTAATCCAGCACATGACTGAAAAGGCACCTTGTCCGTTCAGTTGTACGCATGTGTCTCAACACTCGATAATAGGTCTAGTAATGATACAGGAAATCTTATTTTATGCGCTTGTTGATACAGGGGCACAGGTTTGCCTTGTCAATTAGACTGTAATGAGGATACTTGACATAGAGTACCAGGTACTGTCAGGAGAACAAATAGAAGGGTTGACCAGTACCTGCACCAGTATTCTAAGCTACGTCCAGTTAAGAGGTGAAGTGTCCTTCCGGGTGGAGACTACCGCTGTTTTACTATGTGGTAGTAGCTTCCAAAGATACTAACTTCTGTTTTGTTCTTGGTAGGAATCTACTGGATGCTGCCTACTTAACACTGAATTCACCCTGAGAACAGTTGTTGTATGACCACATTACTGTTCTTCAATTGTCTATCAAGGTGCTCTCAGTCTCCACGCTGCAAACCAAAACCACTTTCATGAAGGTGACTAATCTTGAACCTGATCGTGGAGTATTTTACGGGAAAATTTTTCTGTACTTTAATCAGTTGGTCAAGATCCAGGTAGATCATCGACAGATCCAATCTGTTATCTAGATGATCTACTCCGGAGTTCCTGCATCTTGGGTTCCACTCTCCTATCTGCCCTAGAGAAGATGTTGGTCTGACCTGAAAGTGCACCAGGGTTTGCTAGTGAAGTGGAACCCAGATGGCTCGGTAGTCCCGGTGGTCACCTTCAATGTCCTGATTGACCTAGTTGACAAAACACAACTCCAGAATGCTCACTGGGGTATCGGGAAAATGACTGTAATGCTCCGTCAACTCGTTTGGCACAAATCTTTGATTAGTGTAATCAGGGATATGGACCAGACATGTTGGGAGTGTCAGAATTGTAAGGTTTCAAGGGAGGTGGTTGCCCCACCAACCTTAAAAATAGTGACCTCTTCCCCCTTTTAACTGGTTGCTAAGGCCCTTGTGAGTCTCCAAACAACCTGTACTGGTTTTATTGGGTGTCTGATGGTAGTCAACCATAATTCCAAGTGCGAGATGGCAATACCCATAAAGAATAAGAAGAGCAGTAAGATATGCCAAGCACTTGAAGACCTCGTGTTACAGTCTAAATATTGACTGATAACGGCCCAGAGTTTATTTCCCTGGAATTTACAGAGTTGATGGAGCGGTACAATGTTTTATATGTGAAAACAACTCCGTATAAACCCTCTAGTAATGGCGCAGTGGAGCGGGTGAACCATACTGTTGGTGGGTTACTGAGGGTTACAGAGGGTGATTTCTGGGGGATATCAGAAATGGGATCAGTTCTTATCCCGAGCAGTTCTCGGCTACAACCATTCCCACCATACTGTGATTGGCTGTACTCTTGCTGAAAACATACTGCAGGGTGCTCACAATGCTAATAGTATCCCGTTACTATCAGCAGAAACAAGAGACCCATGGGCTGAAGAACATCCTCGGTACAAACCATTTAAAGAGGGCGGGTTTAGCTTACACCTGTGCCTCTATATCTGTTTTGGTGCTATCCTTCGGGTAGGGTATGGAGTGGACCATCTGGGAAGTATATTCTCATTGTGCCGATAGTGGAGAATACAAATTTCCTTTCTTGAAATTATCAAGCAGGTAAACCAACAAAAAACAATGAAAATCTTACCATTAACTATGGACCCTTCAAACACTGACTCCCCAAACCCTAGATTTGCTGAATGCCCCCTGGCACTGTTGACAAACTCTGATAATGTGAATAGGGAAAGTTCTATTGATGACCTCGGAACGGGAAAGGACCATTCTACTAATATTTCAAAATCGAGTAATTTGGGTAACACGAGGGAACTTCAAACCCTTCATGTTACCCAAATTCCAATAAAGACAAACTACAATGATCTATATAATGCATTTGAGTGCTATGGATGTATTAAAGAAATAAGGATGAAACTTGAAGATGAAAAATTGGATTCATGGATATCTTACAGTAGTTATGACGAAGCATTTAGTGCAATAAGTAACTTGAATAATATTAAAATTAATAACTTGAATGTCATGGCTGCTCTCTGCGATAAGATATCAAAGGATTTGGATGTATATAGGCCTGCCGATTGGTTAGAAAAAGACGCGGATTTAGTTATGCCCTCCCAGAGAAAGCCAAAACCAGCAATGTGGCTTATAGCTGAATCAAAGGGGGTTACAGGGAATTATTTTAAAATATGCAAATTGATTCAGAAAAAAATAGGAACTATTTCACCGGGCCATATATCTCGTTTTGGAAAAAAATAGTTTCCTAATCCATGCCAAATCAAGTAAACAGTCTGTAATACTGTCCAACATAAAAACATCTAATGATGGGGAGTAGTTTTTAACAGAGATCTGTATGAATTTACAGAGGAGGAGATACTGGCCATATGTCCACTAAATGTATAGAAAGTTCACAAAGTCCCAGGTACATTAATGATAACCCTTACGTTCCAGGATGCTGTTGTACCTTTCCATATTATTATTGAAAATGAAATGATTAAAGTAAGACCATTCAAGCAGAAGCCACTGCAATGCTTTAATTGTTTTAAATTTGGGCACCCATCTAAGGTTTGCAAAAATGAGAAAATGTGTGGTATTTGCTCCAAATCTTACCATGGAGAATGAGCCCTTGGAGCCAGGTGTTTAAATTGCAACTCAAATCATAAATCCACAGACAAGAGCTGCGAGCTATATAAGTTGGAGGAAGCTGCCCTCAACAAATCGAATTTCGAACATATAATTGTGGCACATGCCAAAAGACTATTAAATGAATCAAATACCTATGCTAAGGCATTAAAATCAAACCAACCTAGTACTGCCAATAGCTCTATAAAAAGAAGTATACCATCTCATAAAATGTCATATAACGAGGTAACCATATTACCTCCTGAGCCTTTACCACAGTGTATTAACACTAGGGCATTGCCCGTTGCTGTACAGCCTTTGTCCCCCATTACAAAAAGTAGTACAAACCTCTCTAAGGCCATGTCCTTGCCTGTTGTGATGGAGGTTCCACTTAAGACCAACTTACCTGATGCACCTGTCGTGGGAAAGATGCAAAAACCTAGAATCCCACCATCTGTTAATCCTAAAAGAGAGAGACCTCCATCTCTCTCTCCCCCCTCCATTAGAAACATTAAAGTTATGATGTCAATTAAATTTGATGTTTTGTCTGTTGATGTTTCTACTGAACCAGAAGATAAACTGAATAAATCAGAAATACAAGTTGAGGTCCACCATCCGCCTCAACAAATAGATCAAAAGGGAAAAAGAAAAAGAAACGTAAAACCCAACATAACAAGACCATCTCTGAAGAAACCTACAGGTAATAATGTTAGATTTAAAACTGCTAATGGGAAGACCTCATCCAAGATGTCTTCCAGAAATAATCCTTAGTTTTCTCCTCCACTTTGCAATGGAACTGTCAAGAGTTTAGGGTGAAATATGAAGAACTTAAGCTCCTAATTCATGAACATTCCCCCATAATTGTATGTCTACAGGAAAGTAAGCTTGATGCTAACACTCCTAGTCCTCGAGAGCATGTTAGCTATAGAACACCATATAATCAACAAGCAGGGAGCCATGGTGGAAGTCTCATGTACGTTCGTTGAGATATTCCCCAAATACCTATAAATACCTATGTCTATTCGTACACCCCTGCAGGCAGTGGTTGTACAAATTGATATAAGGAGAAAATATACAATATTCTCTCTGTACTTACCTCCAAATGATAATATTCTATATGATGATTTAGTAGAGGTCATTCAACAACTCCCTCAACCTTTTCTCTTACTGGGAGATATGAATGGTAGACATCCTTTATGGGGTGATGTTTTGGCAAAAACAAGGGGCAATATTATCTCATCAATTGTGGAGAATGAGGATGTCGGTCTCCTTAATACAGGAGAGCCCTCGCACTTCCACGCTTGGGCTCTTCCATGTTTAGACAGGTACCTTGTCATACATTGACCTTTCAATTGCAAGCTCTAACTGCCTTTTTGATTTCGATTGGAGGAAATTAGATGATTGGCATACTAGTGATCATGCACCAATCATTAAAAACACCAACAAGGGTCCGCCTTTACAAAGATTCCCATGATGGAATCTTGACAAGGCCGACTGGGTTAAATTTTGTGAGCTAAGTGAAATAGAGGGGAGAGCAGAACAGTTTGAAAGTATTGATGATGCCATACAACTATTGAATTGAACTCTCCATACAGCAGGAGTCAATTTAATTCCCAAAACAACAGGGTTATTAAAACGATGACCAGTCCCCTGGTGGCCTTCAGAACTAACTGCCCTTCACAGAGCCACGAGATCATCTCTAACACGATTGCCAAGATGACAAACTGATGAGAATATAATTATATACAAGAAATGTAGAGCACAGTTCCGTTGTGCCATGAAAGAATGGATGTCTCTTGTTTCTTCCATTAACAGTAGAACACCATCATCTTCTGTGTGAAGGAAGGTAAAAAAGATAGCTGGCAAATTCATCCCCAAACCACCACCAGTGTTGAGGGTGAATGGTCAGTATGTAACTGATGCAAATGATGTTAGCAATGCCCTGGCTGATCATTTTTCAAATGCATCATGCAAGTGTGAAGAAGCTCCTGGTCACCAGTATAGGAGCATTGAAGAAAAGAAAATTTGAAATTTTGCAACAGGAAGGGAAGAGTCATAATTCTTCTTTAACTGAAAGAGAATTTGATTCCGCACTTGCTCATTGCAACGATACAGCCCCTGGACCCGATGGAATTCCATATGCAATGATTAAACATGGAGTTTTTATGATAAAACAAAGTTTTATGAATACTTACCTGGCAGTTATATATACATAGCTAATTATCTCTATTTTGGCAGAATTTTTCTAAACTAGGCAACCGCCTTGTGGTGGTTGGGTGGTAACACCCGTTAAAGGGTGGTAGGAGGAATCATTCCCGTTTTCTGTTCTTCAGTTCATCTATGCCTGACCTGTCTCCTGAGGGGAGGTGGGTGGGCCTTCGAATGTATATATAACAGCCAGGTAAGTATTCATAAAACTTTGTTTTATCATAAAAACTCCATTTTTATGAATAGAACTTACCTGGCAGTTATATATACATAGCTGATTAACACACTTGGAGGAGGGTGATAGACAGTAAACATCGTTGGGGAAACAACCAAAAAAGCTGTAGGATAAATAAACACCTTGATTCCTTACCTGCTAAGGTAGCTGACTTCAAAGGTTCCTGCCTCTTGAGTCGCTTTCCCTTAGGAGTGTCAGCCAGGATGTGACCTGCAGTGCAGAAAACACTCAATCGAGTCTGTCAACGGGGTGAGACCAACAATCTGACTAGACTTCAGGACTACCTATTGCCCAAAATAAAAACCGCAACCTTACCAAACCAACCACCTAACATTTGCAAAGTAGATAAAAATTATCTAACTAGACTGAGGTGACTGTACACAAGTCGAAGTCCTCAGACAACCAATAAAAAATACACCAACCTATGCACAAGTAAACAAAACTAAGGTTGAGGGGAGGTAGCAACTCCTTTGCCTAATACAGAAGCCGTAGCTACGTATGGTCCCAAAGTATAACATTTCTCATAATCCACCCTCACCTCTCTGAGGTAATGAGAGGCGAACACAGAGTTGCTCCTCCAGAATGTCGCATCTATAATTTGACGGAGCGACATGTTCTTGCGGTAAGCAAGCGAGGTCGCAATGGCCCTCACTTTGTGAGCTTGCACTTTTAAACGTCCGAAGTGTTCCTCATCACACAAGAGATGCGCTTCTCTTATCACTTCCCTCAGGAAAAAGGACAAAGCGTTCTTGGAAAGGGGCTTCTGAGGATCTTTCACAGAACACCACAGGGAGCTAGAAGAGCCTCTCACACTTTTCGTGCGAGACAAGTAGGTATTGAGGGCTCGTACTGGACAGAGCAGCCTCTCTTGCTCTTGACCCACTAGGTTGGTCAAGTTAGGAGCCTCAAAGGTCCTCGGCCAGGGCTTAGAAGGGTTCTTGTTCTTAGGGAGAAAGTCTAATCTCAAGGCACAAACAGCCCCATTCAGATTGAAGCCTACCTGTTTTTCAATTGCATGGACTTCACTAACTCTTTTAGCTGTTGCTAAGGCCAAAAGAAAGAGGGTCTTCTTGGTAACCTCCCTAAGGGGAGCCTGTGAGATGGGCTCAAATCTCTTGGTGCACAGAAATTTAAGAACCACATCAAGGTTCCAAGAAGGGGGCTTTAACCGGGTCTGCTTGGTCGTCTCAAAAGACTTCAAGAGGTCATGGAAGTCCTTATCGCGAGACAAGTCCAAGCCTCTATGCCGACAGACGGAAGAGAGCATACTTTTGTACCCCTTGATAGTGGACACAGCTAGCTTAGCGTCCTGCCTGAGGTACAACAAGAAATCCGCAATCTGGCTCACAGAGGTAGTGTATGAGGAAATCTTGTGCTTCCTACACCAAGCTCTAAAAGTCTCCCACTTGGACTGGTAGACCCTCTGCGAAGAGACCCTCCTCGCTCTGGCAATAGCTTTCGCAGCTTGCGCTGAAAAGCCTCTCGATCTGACAAGCTTCTCGATAGTTTGAAGGCAGTCAGATTGAGAGCGAGGGGGTTTTGATGATATCTCTCGAAGTGGGGTTGTCTGAGCAGATTTGGACTTGCAGGGAGGCTTCTTGGAAAGTCTATCAACAAGTCCACCACCTCTGTGAACCATTCCCTCATCGGCCAGAACGGAGCTATCAGGATCATCCGTCCCGAATCGAGGAGGGCGAATTTCCTGACTACCAGATTGATGATCTTGAACGGGGGAAAAGCATAAGTGTCCATCCCCGTCCAATCCATCAAAAAGGCGTCTACTGCTATTGCCTCCTTGTCCGGAACTAGGGAGCAATAGATGGGGATCCTCTTGGATAAGTTGGAGGCGAAAAGATCGATGAGGGGTCTCCCCCACAGCCTCCAGAGACTCTGACAGACCTGTTGTTTGAGGGTCCATTCTGTGGGAAGGACCTGCCCTTTCCTGCTGAGCATGTCCGCCCTCACATTCTTCTGTCCCTGAACAAACCTCGTCAGCAGGTTTATCCTGTTCTCCTTCGCCCAAAAAAGGAGCTCTCTTGCTGTCTCGAACAGAGACAGAGAGTGAGTCCCTCCTTGCTTCCTGATGTAAGCAAGAGCTGTGGTGTTGTCTGAGTTGACCTCCACAATCTTCCCAGACACCAAGTCCTTGAAGGCCTTTAGCCCCAGAAAAATGGCCATCAGCTCCTTGTTGTTGATGTGCCATCCCAGCTGAACTCCTTCCCAATAGCCTGAGACCTCCTTGCTTCCTAGTGTTGCCCCCCAGCCTGACTCTGATGCGTCTGAAAACAACACTAGGTCTGGGTTCTTCTTGTGTAAGGAGATCCCTTCCCCTAACAAGGTTGGGTCCAGCCACCACTTCAGAAGAGTCTTGACTTCTATTGGAATGGGGAAGGAAAAGGAGTCTTCCTGCACCTTTCTGTTCCACGTCTTCGAAAGAAAGTGCTGAAGAGGCCTTAGGTGGAGTCTCCCCAGAGAGACAAACTGTTCGAGGGAGGATAGAGTCCCCAGCAAACTCATCCACTCCTTCGCTGTGCATCTCTTCTTGTCCAGGAAAGTTCTGACTTTTACGAGACACTTGGTCTGTCTTTCCTGAGAGGGAGAAGCCCGAAAAAGAACTGAATTCAGAACTATCCCCAAATAGAGAAAAGTCTGATTCGGTCTGATCTGAGACTTCTCCCTGTTGATGACCAGGCCTAGATCTTGAGCCATCATAAAAGTCTTCCGTAAATCCTCCAGATATTTCTCCCTCGATCGTGAACGAATCAGCCAATCGTCCAGATAGAAGGATATCCTTATCCCCTCCTGATGCAGCCAACCTGACACATTCGCCATTACCCTGGTGAAGACTTGAGGAGCCGTGCTGAGACCGAAGCAAAGAGCTCTGAATTGGAAGCACTTGCCCTGCATTACAAATCTCAGGTACTTCCTCGAAGTCAGATGGATGGGGACATGGAAATATGCGTCCTGCAAGTCGAGGGACACCATCCAGTCCCCTGGACGTACTGACGCCAGCACCGACTGAGTCGTCTCCATGGAGAACTTTGTCTTCTCCACAAATACGTTGAGAGAGCTGACATCCAGGACGGGTCTCCATCCGCCCGAGTTCTTGGGGACCAGAAACAGGCGATTGTAAAAGCCTGGGGAGGATAGATCCCGAACCGGTTCTATCGCCCCCTTGTCTAGCATTTGGTCGACAAGGTCTACTAGGGCCTTCTGTTTCCCAGGATCTGAGTACCGGGCTACTAAGGCCAGAGGAGCATCTGCGAGAGGAGGTTTTTTCAGAAAGGGGATCTTGTATCCTTCCTTGATGACTGAGAGGGACCAGGTGTCCGCCCCTCTCCTCTTCCAAGACTGCCAAAAACCTGACAGTCTTGCGCCTACTGTCTGGAGAAGACGAACTTCATTTTCTGGAGCGAGGTCTGAAAGAACCCCTGGTAGATCTTGGTCCTGATTCTTGCCTTCTCCCTCTAAAATCTGGTCTTGAAGTAGTCCTGCCCCGAAAGGGCTGCTGGAATCTCCTTTCCTCCCGTTTCAAAGAAGGAGGGGCTGCCAAGGGCTTACGAGCAGAACGAGATAAAAGGTCTTGGGTGGCTTTTTGGGCCAGAGAAAGCGTAATGTCATTAACCAGGGACTCGGGAAAAAGATGTTGAGAGAGGGGGGCGTAAAGAAGCTCAGACTTTTGTGCAGTGGTAACAGACCTAGAAGCAAAAGAGCAAAGCAGAGCTCTCTTCTTTAGGACCCCAGCTGAGAACAGAGCCGCCAACTCATTCGCCCCATCTCTGAGGGCCTTATCCATACAGGACATAATACTGGTAAGGTCCCTAGATCCTTCCATCTGGTCAGTTTTCCTTGTGAGAGTCCCAAGCGACCAGTCTAGGAAACTAAAAAACCTCAAAGGCTCTAAAAATACCTTTGACGAGATGATCCAGCTCCGACATCGACCACATGACCTTGGCTGAGTTGAGAGCATGCCTTCTAGCAGAGTCCACTAAACCAGAGAAGTCACCCTTGGAGGAGGAAGGCTCTCCCAGACCCAAAGGTTCTCCAGTTGCATACCACATACCCGCTCTTGAAGCAAGACGAGCTGGTGGAAACGAGAAGGAAGTCTTAACTGTTTGTCTCCGCTCCTTCATCCAGTCATCAATCTTCGTGAGAGCCTTCTTTGCGGAGATAGACAGCTTCATCTTGATGAAGGCCGACTGTTTCTTGGCCTTCTTTCTGTTAAATTGGGACTGAGGAGATTGAGGGGCAGCAGGTTGGAATTCCTCTCCAAAAAGTTCAAGAAGGGAGCGAGAGAGAACTTTGTAATCTCCCGCAGCGTCGGCAGGATTATCATCGTCATCAGAAACATCCTCGAGGTCCTGATCCACATCTGCAATATCCTTCGAAAGAGAAGAAGGATCCTTAGAACCCGACAAGGGCAAATCAAAGGCATCATCCTGCAAAAGACGGGTTGCATCCTGGAGTCCAGCGCTAGAAGAATCCTTGGGACGAGAGGCAGTATCGTCCCGAAGAGGCAGGGTGGTATCGCCCTGGGACCGAGAACGAGAGGCAGAGTCGTTCTGATGTCGAGAGCGAGAGGCGGTATCGTCGTGGCGGCGAGAACGAGAGGCGGTATCGTTTGGCGTCGTGAACAAGAGGCGGTATAGTCGTGGCGTCGAGAACTAGGGTCGGTATCGTCGTGGCGTCGTGAACGAGAGGAGGTATCGTCGTGGCGAAGCGAACGAGAGGAGGTATCGTCGTGGCGAAGCGAACGAGAGGAGGTATCGTCGTGGCGAAGCGAACGAGAGGAGGTATCGTGCTGGTATCGTGAACGGGAGGCGGTATCGTCTTGGCATCGAGAACGAGAAGCAGCATCGTTCGATAAGGTATCATCCCGGTATCGAGAACGAGAAACCATGTCGCCCTGGTATCGCGAAGAAGTATCGCCTCGCGAAAGCACACATTCCTCATCCTGGCGTAGAGAGGGAGAAGTTTTCTTAAAAGAAGAACTCCGTTCTCTCTTAGAAGCAGACTTCTTAATCGGTGACGAGTCGTCTTTACGTCTGTCAGACTGGGCGTGAGGGCGGCTAAAGGCTTGCACTAAAGTCAAAAGTTGTTCCTGCATGACAGACATAAAGGATTTAGCAACATCAGCTGGGTCTTGCGGCCCCGAAGGGGGGGGGCTGACGAATAACACTTGTAGAAGGGGGAGGATCTTCGGCAGTAGGCTTCGCCCTTTTCACAGGCACGGAGTCGAAATCATCCTCCGACGGACAAGGTTCATAACTGCTAGAACCGGGAGAGAAAGAACGAGACCGTTCGTCGCGGTTCCATCTCCTCTTAGTAGGTCTTGAAGCTTCCAACTTCCCTTTACGTCTGGACGAATTCGGAGAAGAAAACAACACATCCGACACGTCTTTCCCGTGACGGTCAAGAGCAGCCTGGGAATCGACAACAGGACTGTCTGAGGCGACGGCTGACCGAGGGTACGTACCTCTCACCCCCTTTCGGTCATCGACGTACCTTCTCCCTTGGTCCTGGGAGCTTGGTAGAGGTCTAGGCCTAGGGGTATGACAGATTCGGCCAGTCGCCACCTCCACTGCACTAACACAAGCACTTTCACTTTCCTTACCTTTAAAGGCCTCCAGTTGTTCTTTAATGGCCTTCAACTCGGCCGCCAGGCTAGCGTACCGAGGGTCATCCGTAGATACGGAACCTGTAGGAGGTGCAGGAGTTACTACATCAAGGGAAGGATCAACTTCCACAGAGGAATCAATTATAGGTTCAATAGATAAATCTACGCTAAGTTCGTCTTCCTTACCACTAACAGACTTAGACTTAGACCTAGAAGCTCTCCTAACTCTATCGAGCTCTAGCTTACGCACATAGCGCTTCATAATTAACCAATCTTTCTCATCCAAAACCTTACATTCCCCGCACCTATTATCAAGGGCACAAACAAAACCCCTACAATTAGAACAAACGGTGCGAGGGTCTACCGCCATTTTCGGTAGTCTCACCTTACATTCCTCATTCGCACAGATACGGTAATGACTCTTTTCACTCATAATGAAAAACAGCAAAAAAGCTAAGAGAAAACAAAATACACGATCGCCAAAACCCCAAATCAGAGTATTTCACCAAAAAAGCAGACTGGTACACCGAGCAGGGACAGCGAAGAAAAACTCTTAATGACGGACCAACGTGTTGTCGATCCGGCCGGCAGAGATGAACTGAAGAAACGGGAATGATTCCTCCTACCACCCTTTAACGGGTGTTACCACCCAACCACCACAAGGCGGTTGCCTAGTTTAGAAAAATTCTGCCGAAATAGAGATAATTATCTATGTATATATAACTGCCAGGTAAGTTCTATTCATAAAAATGTACATTTTAATACAATGTTATTTATTTTAAGCATTATTAATAGAATATGGCATGATAATAGTTATCCAAGTGTTTAGGAACTAGCCATTATTTTAGCCCTTTTAAAACCCGGTAAGGACAAGTTTTTAGCAGCAAACTATCGTCCTATTACATTGACATCTTGTTTATGAAAAATCATGTGGAAGATGGTAAATGCAAGGCTGATGTAGTACATTGAAAAGAAGGGTATTTTATCACCCATTCAATGTGGTTCCAGAAAAATCCACACAACAACTGATGTTTTGATAAGACTTGAGTCCTCTATCTGTGAAGCCTTTGCTTCCAAACAGCACCATGTGACAGACTTTTTTCTTTTACCTTGAAAGGGCATATAATACCACATGGAGATATGGTACACTTAAAAAATTCATGACTTGGGATTGAGAGGAGAGCTGCTAATATTTATTCAGTCATTTCTTTCAGAGTTTTTCAAGTGAGAATGGGGGAAACTCTATCAGAGAGAAAATGTCAGGAAGGAGGAGTTCCTCACGGTAGTGTGCTGTGGGTAACCCTGTTTACCCTAGCAATTAATGGGATATCCTCAGCCATTCCCCTGGATGTTCTCTCAACATTATTTGTGGATGATATCTCCATATCATTTGCTGGAGCTAGAATAGCAATGGTTGAGAGAAAACTACAACTCTCAATTGACAAAATTATCCAGTGGGCCGATAAGAATGGATTTAAGTTATTGACAAGTAAAAGTACTATTGTACATTTCTGTCGTATCCAGGGAGTACATCCAGACCCGGATATATAAATTAAAGTTCAACAGATATCATGTGTAAGTGAAGCTAAATTTTTAGGTTTGATATTTGATTGTAGGCTTACATGGGTTTCTCACTTAAAAGCGTTAAAAGCTAAATGTCTTGAGGCTCTGAATCTTTTAAAAGTATTGTCCCATACATCATGGGGGCAGACAGCAATACTATTTTAAAACTAAACAAGGCCTTGATTTTTTCCAAAATTAGTTATGTATGTGAAATATACTCCTCAGCCACCCCAAACCGGTTAAAAATATTAGATTCAATACATCATGCTGGTATTAGATTGTCCACAGGATTGTTTAGAACCTCACCAATCCCAAGTCTTGTTGATGCTGGAGTTCCCTCTAGAGCTTTAGCGAATGTCTTCTATTATCTGGTATTGGTTTAGATTGCAAAGACTCCCTAATTCTTTAGCCTTTCAGACAGCAAGCCTTGTACGGAACTCAACATACTTTGAGCTGCTCCCAAAATCTCGTCAACCTTAGGGCTTTCGGGTGAAACAATTATTAAACAGTCTTGATATAATTAGAATTAAGGTGCTTCCATTTATGGTATCATCAACGCCTCCATTCAAATTACCAGAGGTATCTTTTCGTAAATACTTTATCGGAGTTAAGGTCTCTTTTTATGGATCATGTTGCAAAACATAGGGAATTGACTTTTATATATACTGATGGCTCCAAATCTGAAGCTGGCATTGGATTTGGAGTACATAGTAATGTTTTCAATTGTAGTGGTGCACTTCCTCTAACAGCTTCCATATTTACTGCCAAACTGTATGGCATACTAACCGCTATTGAAAAACAGCGTTGGAAAAGGAGGGTAATTTCACAATTGTTAGTGATGCAAGGAGTGTTCTTCAAGCTTTATTAGTTTTTAATTCTAGTAACACTCTAGTTTTAAAGATTTTAGAATGGCTTTTCATTACTGGACGGAGAGGTATAATGGTTCGATTTTGTTGGGTTCCGGCACATGTAGGTGTGTCTGGGAATGAGTACACAGATTTACTGGTGAAAAATGCGGCACCTGAGTTGCTACCTAGAAGGTATCTCATTCCTTGTAATGATTTACTACCAACCATCAAGAAATTGTTTTTAATAAATGGCAACAGCACTGGGATAGTCTAGATGGCAATAAAATGAGAGAAGTAACAAATGTCATATCTCCCTCCTGGGAGGTATGACATGATGCCCCGAAAATGGGAGACGACTCTTTGTAGTCTCCGTATTGATCACACTCGGTTGACACAAGAGTTTCTTATGAAGGGACATCACCAACTGTATTGCGACGACAGTTTAGTACCACTAACAGTGAGGCATTTGTTGACCGAATGGCCTAATTATAATAACTTAAGAAATAGATATCTGTTTGAGGGTCGAGGTGAGGATGGCAGGTTCATCATTGCCAGGATTCTTGGACATGATGTGTCTTACTATGCGAGCGCCATGTTTAGATTTATTTCAGAAGCAGGTCTTCTGAAAACTATTAAAGTTTTAGAATGACAACTTAACTTTCATGGTTTTAATTGAATTCTCTTTTATTTTTCATATATAACAAATGCTATCGGCGTCAATGACCTTAGATGTCAGCATGCCAGAAAACTCAATCAATAAATCAATCAATCTAAAGCTTGAAGGACACTTCTTGAATCACTTTAAATGGTAAAACTGCCCTCCTCTTTTAACGCTATTTTATCAATAGCGGTTGTATGCCAGATAATTCAGATATTGGAGGAAGTACACCTTTACAGTTAAACAACCTACTATATACTCCCAATCCAATGCCAGCATCAGATTTGGGGCCATCGGTATATATAAAAGTTGATTCCCTATGTTCTACAACATGTTCCATAAAAAAAAAGACCTAGCTTCTAATTCAGTCATGTTTATTTTAACACCAATAAAATATTTACAAAAAGATATCTGGTAATTTCAACGGAGGGGTTGATGATATCTTAAATAGAAGCACCTTACTTCTAATTATATCAAAACTGTTTAATAATTGTTTCACATGAAAGCCATAAGGTTGAGGAGATTTTGGGTGAAACTCAAATTATGTTGAGTGCCTTTCAAGGCTTGCAATTTTAAAGGCTGAAGTGTTAGGGAATCTTTATAACGTAAACCAACACCGAATAATGGAAAACATTCGGTACTAGTTTAGAGGTAACTCTACAGCATCAACAAGGAAACTTGTGATGGGTGAGGATCTAAACATTCCTGTGGAAAATCTAATACCAGAATGATGTGTTCAATCTAATATCTTTAATCAGCTTGCGGTGGCTGAGGAGTATATTTCACACCCATAACTAATTTTGGAAAAAAAATTAAGGCCTTGTATAATTTTTAAATAGTTTTACGGTCTGCCCTTCATCATGTATGGGACATTACTTTCAAAAGATTCAGAGCCTCAAGACATTTAGCTTTTGATGTCTTTAAGTGCGGGACCCAGGTCAACCTACAATCGAAAATCAATCATAAAAATTTAGCTTCTCCTAAACATGGAGTCCTTTGACCTTTAATATATACTACATATCCGGGTCTGGATGTACTCCCCAGACACGAGAGAATTGGACAATAGTAGTTTAACACGTTGAAAACTTAAATCCATTCATATCGGCTCACTGGATAATTTTGTCACTTGAGAGTTGTAGTTTTCTCTCAACTATTGCCAATCTAGCTCCAGCAAATGACATGAGGAGATCATCCACAAAAAATGTTGAGAGAAAATCCCGGGGAATAACTGAGGATATCCCATTAATTGCTAGTGCAAACAGGGTTACACTATGCTCACTACCATGAGGAATTCCTTCTTCCTGACATTTACTCTCTGATAGTTTCCCCAACTCACACTTGAAAAACTCTATGTGAAAGAAATGACTGGATAAATAGTGGTAGCTCTCCTCTTAATCCAATTCATGAATGGTTTCAAGTATACCATATCTCCAGGTAGCATTATATGCCTTTTCAAGGTCAAAAAAGACGGTTACATGGTGCTGATTGGAAGCAAAGACTTCACAAATGGAGGATTCAAGTCGTATCAACACATCAGTCGTTGAGTGCAATTTTCTGAATCCACACTGAATGGCTGATAAAGTACCATTCTTTTCAAGGTACCACATCAGTCTTGCATTGAACATCTTCTCCATGATTTTATATAAAAAAGATGTCAATGCAATAGGTCGATAGTTTGCTACTAAAAACTTGTCCTTACCAGGTTTTAAAAAGGCTAAACTAATAGCTAGTTTCCAAACACTTGGATAACTATGATCAAGCCATATTGTATTAATAATGATTAAAATAAATAACTTTGTATTAGTAGGTACATGTTTAATCATTGCATATGGAATTCATCGAGTCCAGGAGCTGTATCGTTACACGTAGCTAGTGCGGGATCAGATTCTCTCTCAGTAAAAGTAGAATTTTAAATTTTCTTTTCTTCAATGTTCCTATACTGGTGACCAGGACCTACTACCTACTTGCATGATACATTTAAAAAATGATCAGCCAGGGCATTGCTAATATCATTTGCTTCAGTAACATACTGACCGTTCACCTTCAACACTGGTGGTGGGTTTGGGGTAAATTTGCTGGCAATCTTTTTTACTTTCCTCCATACAGCAGATGGTGGTGTTCTACTGTTAATGGAAGAAACAAAACACACCCAAGACTGGCGCCTAGCTTCATTCACTGCATGACGGAACTGTGCTCTAAATTTTTTATATATTATCAAGTTCTCCTCTGAACAATGCCTACGCAATCTTGTCAAAGATTTTCTTGTGACTCTGTACGAGGCAGTTAGTTCTGAGGACCACCAGGGGACTGGTCGTCATTTGAATAACCCTGTGGTTTTTGGATTGACTGATAGATTCAAAGTTTTCTGGCATCCTGACATCTAAGGTTATCGATGCCGATATTTATTTTATATAAAAAATAAATGAATATTCAACTAAAATCATAAAAGTTAAGATGTCATTATAAAAGTTGTAGAGTTTTCAGAAGACCTGCTTCTGAAATAAATCTAAATATGCCGCTCGCATAGTAGGACATATCATGTCCAAGAATCTTGGTAAGGACGAGCCTGCCATCCTCACCGCAAGCCTAACAGATATCTATTTAATAATTTATTATAATTAGGGCATTCGGTCAACAAATGCCTCACACTTAAAATTACCGAACGGTCGTTGCAATACGGTTGATTGATTGATTGATTTAAAGTTTTCAGGCATCCTGACATCTAAGGTCATTGATGCCGATATCATTAATCTTATATAAAAAATAAAAGAATATTCTATTAAAATCATAAAAGTTGAATGTCATTATAAAACTTAGATAGTTTTCAGAAGACTTGCTTCTGAAATAAATCTAAAAATGTCGCTCGAATAGTAAGACATATCATATCCAATAAACTTAGCAAGGATGAACATGCCATCCTCACCTCGAGCCTCAAACAGATATCTATTTCTTAAGTTCTTATAATTGGGGCATTTGGTAAAAAAATGTCTCACTGTTAAAAGTACTAAACAGTCATCGCAATATGGTTGGTCCTTCAGCAGAAACTTGTGTGTCAACCGAGTGTGACCAATGCGGAGAGGACAAAGAGACGTCTCTCATTTTATTACCATCTAGACTATCTTAGTGCGGTTGCCATTTATTACAAAAAATTTCAGCTGCAGCATTCTTCGTCACTAAATCTGTCTTCTCATTCCCAGACACACCTACATGTGCTGGAACCCAACAAAATCGAACCATTATACCACTCCGTCCAATAATAAAAAGCCATTCTAAAATCTTTAAAACTAGAGGGTTACTAGAATTAAAAACTTCTAAAGCTTGAACGACACTTCTTGCATCATTAAAACAGGTAAAATTACCCTCCTTTTCCAATGCTATTTTCTCAATAGCTGTTATAATGCCATAAAGTTCAGCAGTAAATATGGAAGCTGTTAGAGGAAGTGCACTGCTACAATTAAAACCATTACTATGTATTCCAAATCCAACGCAAGCATCAGATTTGGAGCCATCAGTATATATAAAAGTCGATCCCCTATATTCTGCAACATGTTCCATAAAAAAAGAGACCTAGATTCTAAGTCTGTCATATTCTTCTTAACTCCTATAAAGTATTTACAAAATCATACCTATAGTAATTTTCATGGAAGCGTTGATTATATCTTAAATAGAAGCACCTTGATTCTAATTACATCAAGAATGTTTAATAATTGTTTCACACGAAAGTCATAAGGTTGAGGAGATTTTGGGTGCAACTCAAAGTATGTGGAGTGCCTTACAAGGCTTGCTGTCTGGAAAGCTAAAGAATTACGGAGTCTTTGCAATCTAAACCAATACCGAATAATAGAGGAATTGGTAAAGGTCTAGAAGTAACTCTCCAGCATCAACAAGGAGACTTGGGATAGGTGAGGTTCTAAACGCTCCTGTGGACAATCTAATAACAGCATGATGTATTGAATCTAATATCTTTCATCGGCTTGGGGTGGCTGAGGAGTATATTCCACATACATAACTAATTTTGGAAAAAATCAATGACTTGTATAATTTTAAAATAGTATTGCGGTCTGACCCCATGATGTATGGGAAAATACTTTTAAAAGATTCAGAGCCTCAAGACATTTAGCTTTTGAAGCTTTAAAGTGAGAAACCCATGTAAGCCTACAATAAAATATCAAACCTAAAAATTAAGCTTCACTCACATATGGGATAATTTGACATTTAATGTATATATCTGAGTCTGGATGTACTCCCTGGATACAACAGGAATGGACAATAGTAGTTTTACTTGCCGAGAACTTAAATCCATTAATATCGGCCCACTGGATAATTTTGTCAATTGAGAGTTGTAGTTTTCTATCAACCATTGCCATTCTAGCTTCAGCAAATGATATGGAGAGATCATCCACAAATAATGTTGAGAGAACATCCCGGGGAATGACTGAGGATATCTGATTGCTACTGCAAACAGGGTTACACTCAGAACGCTACCCTAAGGAACTAATTCTTCCTGTCATTTACTCTCTGACAGTTTCCCCTACTCTCACTTGAAAAACTCTATGTGAAAGAAATGACTGAATAAATAGTGGTAGCTCTCCTCTTAATCCCAATCCATAAGTGATTTTAAGTATACCATATCTCCATGCAGTATCATATGCTTTTCAAGTTAAAAAAAGACTATCACATGGTGCGGTTTGGAAGCAAAGGCTTCGCAAATGGAGGAATGAATGAATGATTTAAAGTTTTCAGGCATCCTGACATCTAAGGTCATTGACGCCGGTAACATTTAATTTATGTATACAAAAATAAAAAATGAAATAAAATAAAAAATTAAAGAGTATTCGGTTAAAATCATAAAAATTGAATGTCATAAAAGTTAAATATTTTTCAGAAGACCTGCTTCTGAAATAAATCTAAAAATGCCACTTGCATGGAAGGACACATCATTTCCAAGAATCTTGGCAAGGATGAACCTGCCACCCTCACCTCGAGCCTCAAACAAATATCTATTCCGCAAGTTGTTATAATTGGGGCATTCGGTCAATAAATGCCTTACTGTTAGAGGTACTAAACAGTCGTCACAATACGGTTGGTGTTGGCCCTTCAGCAGAAACTCATGTGTCAACCGAGTGTGACCAATACGGAGACGACAAAGAGACGTCTCCCATTTTCGGGACATCATATTATACCTCCAAGGAGATATGTCATTTGTTACTTCCCTCATTTTATTGCCATCTTGACTATCCCATTGCTGTTGCCATTTATTGCAAACCAATTTCTTGATGTCAGGTAAGAAATCATTACAGGGAATGGGATACCTTCTCGGCAGCAACTCGGATGCAGCCTCCTTAGCCAGTGAATCTGCCTTCTCATTCCCAGACACACCTTCATGTGCTGGAACCCAACAAAATTTAACTGTTATACCTCTCCGTCCAATAATGAAAAGCCATTCTAAAATCTTTGAAACTAGAGGGTTATTAGAATTAAAAACTTCCATAGCTTGAAGGACACTCCTTGCATCACTAAAAATTGTAAAATTACTCTCCTTCTCCAACGCTATTTTCTCAATAGCGGTTAATATGCCATACAGTTCGGCAGTAAATATGGAAGCGGTCAGAGGAAGTGCACCTCTACAATTAAAACCATAACTATGTACTCCAAATCCAACGCCAGCATCAGATTTGGAGCCATCAGTATAGATAAAAGTTGATCCTCTATGTTCTTTAACATGTTCATTAAAAAGAGACCTGGCTTCTAGGTCTGACATATTCTTCTTATCTCCAATAAAATATTTACAAAAAGATATCTCTGGTAACTTCCATGGAGGCGTTGATGATACCTTGAATGGAAGTACCTTATTTCTAATTATATCCAGACTATTTAATAATCGTTTCACCCGAAAGCCATAAGGTTGAGGAGATTTTGGGTGCAACTCAAAGTATGATGCGTGTCTTACAAGGCTTGCAGTCTGAAAGGCTAGAGAGTTAGGGAGTCTTTGCAATCTAAACCAATACCGAAGAATGGAAGACATTCGGTAAAGGTCTAGAGGTAACTCTCCAGCATCAACAAGGAGACTTGGGATAGGCGAGGTTTTAAAAGCTCCAGTAGACAATCTAATACCTGCATGATGTATCGAGTCTAATATTTTTAACCGGCTTGGGGTGGCTGAAGAATATACCTCACAACCATAACTAATTTTGGAAAAAATCAAGGCCTTGTATAATTTTAAAATAGTATTGCAGTCTGCCCCCCATGATGTATGGGACAATACTTTTAAGATATTCAGAGCTTCAACACATTTAGCTTTTAGCGCTTTTAGGTGAGAAACCCATGTAAGTCTACAGTCAAATATCAAACCTAAAAATTTGGTTTCCGATACACATGGTATCCGTTGACCTTTAATGTATATATCCGGGTCTGGATGTACTCCCCGGATACGACAAAAATGGACAATGGTAGTTTTACTTGTCGAGAACTTAAATCCATTCATGTCAGCCCACTGCATAATTTTATCAATAGAGAGTTGGATTTTTCTCTCAACTATTGCCATTCTGGCCCCAGCAAATGATATGGAGAGATCATCCACAAATAATGTTGCGAGAACATCCCGGGGAACGACTGAGGATATCCCATTAATTGCTAGTGCAAAAAGGGTTACACTCAGCACACTCCCCTGAGGAACTCCTTCCTGGCATCTACTCTGTGATAGAGCTTCCCCAACTCTCACTTGGAAAACTCTATGTGAAAGAAATGACTGGATGAATAGTGGTAGCTCACCTCTCAATCCGCACTCATGGATTCTTTTAAGTATACCGTATCTCCATGTGGTATCATATGCCTTTTCAAGATCAAAAAAGACTGTCACATGGTGCTGTTTGGAAGCAAAGGCTTCACAAATGGAGGACTCAAGTTGTATCAGCACATCAGTCGTTGAGTGCATTTTCCTGAATCCACATTGAATGGGTGATAAAATATTCTTCTTTTCAAGGTACCAAATCAGTCTTGCATTGACCATCTTCTCCATGATTTTACATAAACAAGATGTCAATGCAATGGGTCGGTAGTTTGCTGCTAAAAACTTGTCCTTACCGGGTTTTAAAAAGGCTAAAATAATGGCTACTTCCCAAACACTTGGGTCACTATGATCATGCCATATTCTATTAAAAATGCTTAAAATAAATAACTTTGTATTAAAAGGTACATGTTTAATCATTGCATATGGAATTCCATCGGGTCCAGGGGCTGTATCGTTACAAGTAGCAAGAGCAGAATCAAATTCTCTTTCAGTAAAAGGAGAATTGTATGACTCTTGCTTTCTTGTTGCGAAGTTTAAAACTTTCTTTTCTTCATTGCTCCTATACTGGTGACCAGGAGCTGCTTCACACTTGCACGATACATTTGAGAAATGGTCAGCCAGGGCATTGCTAACTTCGGTTGCTCCAGTCATATACTGGCCATTTATCTTTAACACTGGTGGTGGGTTTGGGGTGAATTTGCCTGCTATCTTTTTGACTTTCCTCCACACAGATGATGTTGGTGTTCTACTGTTAATGGAGGAAACAAATGACATCCAAGACTGGCGCCTAGCTTCTTTCATGGCACGGCGGAACTGTGCTCTACATTTCTTGTATATGACTAAATTCTCCTCATTACGGCGCATGCGCAATCGAGTTAAAGACTTTCTTGTAGCTCTGTGCAGGGCAGTTAGTTCTGATGACCACCAGGGGACTGGTCGTCGTCTGAATATCCCAGTTGTTTTGGGAATGGAATTCACTCCTGCTGTGTGAAGTTCCATTAAGTAAGTCTATGGCATCATCAACACTTTCAAACTGTTCTGCATTTCCTTCAATTTCACTTAACTCCCGAAATCTATTCCAGTCCGCCTTATCAAGATTCCATCGAGGCGATCTTTGTAAAGGTGGACCATTGTTGGTGTTTATAATGATTGGTGCATGATCACTAGTATGCCAATCATCTAATGTTCTCCAATTAAAATCGAGAAGACAGTTAGAGCTTGCAACTGATAGGTCAATGCATGACAAGGTACCTGTCTGTACATGAAAATGTGTGGGCTCTCCTGTATTGAGGAGTCCGACATCTTCATTCTCCAAAATTGACGATAGAATATTACCCCTTGCATTTGCTAAAACATCACCCCATAAAGGATGTCTACTATTAAGATCTCCTAGTAAGAGAAAGGGTTGTGGGAGTTGTTTAATCACCTCTACTATATTATCATATGAGATGTTATAATTTGGAGGCAAGTAAAGAGAACAGATTGTGTATTTTCTCCCTATATCAATCTGTACAGCCACTGCCTGCAGAGGGGTACAGATAGACAAAGATATTTGGGGAACATCTCGACGAATGTATATAAGACTTCCCCCCATGGCTCCCTGCTCGTTGATCATATGGTGTCCTATAGCTAACATACTCTCTGGGACAAGGAGTATTAGCATCGAGCTTGCTTTCTTGTTGACATACTGTTATAGGGGAGTGCTCACGTATGAGGAGCTTAAGTTGTTCATATTTCGCCCTTAAACCCTGGCAATTTCATTGCAGAATGGAGGAAAAAACTATGGTTTATTTTTTGGAAGACACCTTAGATGAAGTCTTCCCATTGGCAATATTTGATCTAACAATATTTCCCGGAGGTAACTCTAAAGAGGATATTGATATAGTGGGTTTTGTGTTTCTCTTTTTCTTTGTGTCCTTTTGATCTAATTGTTGAGGAGGATGGTGGACCTCAACTTGAATTTCTGATTGATTCAATTTACCTTCTAGTTGTTCAGAAACATCAGCAGACAAGATATCATATTTATTGGAAGTCGTGACTTTAATGTTTCTTATGGTAGGAGGCGAGAGGGAGGGAGGTCTCTCTCTTTTTCGATTAAAAGGTTGTGATCTGTCAGGTTTTTGCACCTTCCCCACTACGGGTTCACCAGGTAAATTGGTTTCAAGTGCAACCTCCATCAGATCAGGCAAGGAAACGGCCTGTGAGAGGTTTGTACTATTATTTAAAATGGGAGTAGTTGGCTTTTGAATAATTTTCAGATCTTCAAGTATCCGTTTTGATTTTTCTACAATTTCTGGATATAGATTTTCGATGGGACTTTCAACCTCTTTAACTACTTTCATTTGTTTCTTTATCTTAGAAGTAGAGATACGTATAATTTTCGTCTGTGTGGTTTGGCAAGTTTTTCTTCAGAACCATTGAAAAAGGTTGCCCTGGTCTTATTTGCTTTTCAAGAGCTCTTTTACGAGCCTCTTTAAAAGTAACCCTTTCCATGGTCCTAATGGCCTGGATTTCTTTTTCAAAAATAAACTTTACACAGCTTTTAGATGTAGCTGGGTGTGCTTCCCCACAATGTATGCAATTAGGGTTTTCTATGCATACTCCATGACTACTTTTTCCACAGTTGGCACAAACAGCTGGCTTATTGTTTAGTTTTTCTTTACATTTCTGGCTTAAATGGCCATACATTTGGCAATGATAACATCGCAATGGTGACGGGATATATGGTTTTACCTTCAAAGATAGCCAACCAGCTTTTATAACATTTGGTAATCGGCATTGATCAAATGTTATAATCAGAGTAGCAAGAGGGATACGTTGTTCTCCAACTCTCTTTCTCATTCTGACTACTTTAACTACTCCTTGATTTTTCAGTTCATCCTCTATTTCTTTTTCCTCTATATCCAACAATTCTGGAGCATATATCACACCTCTACTCTGGTTGAAGGTAGGGTGCGAAACGCATTTTACGCTATGACCATTCAATGTTGTAAGTGTTTTTAACCTTTCACCTTGTAATGGGGACAGTGTCTCTATCAAGAGACTTCCATTTCCCTGGGGTAAAATTTTTGGCTGCCCTCCACATAAAGTAACTATTTCCCTATTAGCTTTAAAAACATTTATACGCTCATTTCTTCCGTTTTCAAATTCCAAGATAAAAAATTTTTCATAATTCACTACTTCATAGTGACCAGGTAATACTTCTACTTTTCTATATCTTTCTGTACTGCCATCATTTTTCACTCTTTCTCTCTTCTTTTCAAGCGTTTTATTATTCACATGACGTGAATAAGGTTCTAACGTTACAATGTTAGAACCCGAGTTTTAGCTGTCTGTACCGAGGTCCATGTTTGTATTTTCCAGGTAGTCAACAGAGGGGTGGGTTTTTTGGTTGTGAGCAAGCCGGGTTATCCACCTCTTATCGGAGGATGTCAGTCCTCCTATCCCATGTGGCCCAACACGAGAAGAGGCTTCAGCGGGGACCAGTCCTCTATTAGAGAGGGGCTGCCTCTCTTAAGGTGGGCGTACACTGGTCAGTGGGGGTAGTTAGCCCCTCCCACCATCGACTCCAATGCCTGGCGTCACCCATTACCCGCAAATATGGGTGACTTAGAACCGGATCACTGGAGCCCGACTCTTAACAGACTTGGTCTGCACCCAATGGGGTCTGCCAGAGGGTGATGGCGTCTAAATTGGCACAGGTTGAGATGGAATGCAGTCCATCCCACACTCTGCCAAATCCAAACCAGCATCCAAAGTAAAATCGAACATGCCAAAGTCGTCAACAATATCGAGCCCAAAAGGAAAAGATGGGAGAAAAAAGAAATAATCAAAAGTAAGAGAGAAAGTGCTGACTGATTTAGTTGGATCGACAGCTGGGCACCGAGGTCCAATGGAAAGTAGTTCCCACTGTTCATTAGAGTCCAGCTGCTAATCCCTAAGCCCCCCATCCTCATCAAGGCTTCAGCATCTGGGGGGCGCAAATGGAGGACTCAAGTCGTATCATCACATCGGTTGTAGAGTGCATTTTTCTGAATCCACATGGAATAGGTGATAAAATACCCTTCTTTTCAAGGTACTATATCAATCTTGCATTGACCATCTCCGTGATTGTACATAAAAAAATGTCAATGCAATAGGTCGATAGTTTGCTGTTAAAAACGTTTCCTTGCCGGGTTTTAATAAGGCTAAAATAATGGCTAGTTCTCAAATACTTGGATAACTATGATCATGCCATATTCTATTGATAATGCTTAAAATAAATAACTTTGTATTAATATATGCATGTTTAATCATTGCATATGGAATTCCATCGGGTTTCTAAGGGCTGTATCGTTACAAGTAGCAAGTGTGGAATCAGATTCTCTTTCAGTAAAAGGAAAATTATACGACTATTCCCTTCCTATTGTAAAATTAAGATTTTCTTTTCTTCAATGCTCCTATACTGGTGACAAGGACCTACTTCCTACTTGCATGATATATTTGAAAAATGATCAGCCAGGGCATTGCTAACGTTATTTGCATCAGTCACATACTGACAGTTCACCTTCAACACTGGTGGTGGGTTATGGGTAAATTTGCCAGAAATATTTATTTTTTCCTCCATACAGCAGATGGTGGTGTTCTACTGTTAATGGAGGAAGCAAAAGACACCCAAGATTGGCGCCTAGCTTCTTTCACTTCACAGCAGAACTGTGCTCTACATTTCCTATATATCATCAAGTTCTCCTCTGTACGATGCCTACAAAATCGAGTCAAAGATTTTCTTGAGGCTCTGTGCAAGGCAGTTATCTCTGAAGACCACCAGAGAACTGGTCGTTATTTGAATAACTCTGTGATTTTTTTAATTGAATTAACTCCTGCTGTATGTATTTTCCTTCAGTAAGTCTATGGCATCTTCTATACTTTCAAATTGTTCTGCAGCCCCTTCAATTTCATTTAGTTCGTAATAATTTATTCCAGTCCGCCTTGTCAAGGTTTCATCATGGCGATCTCTGCAAGGGTAGATGATTCTTCGTATTTATGATAATTGGAGTATGATCACTAGTATGCCAATCATCTAACGTTCTTCATTCTAAATCAAGAAGGCAGTTAGCACTTGCAACTGAAAGGTCAATGCGTGATAGGGTATCTGTCTGAACACGAAAGTGTTGGGAGCTCTCCTGTATGAAGGAGTCCCACATATTCATTTTCAACAATTGATGAGATAATACTCCCCCTTGTGTTTGCTAGAACATCGCCCCATATCTCCCAGTAAAAGAAAAGGTTGAGGGAGTTGTTGAATCACCTATAACAAATTATCATTTGAGATGTTGTTTGATTGATTGATTTGAAGTTCTCTGGCATTCTGACATTGAAGGTCATTGACCCCGATATCATTTATTATAAATAAAGATTAAAAGAATATTCAATTCAAACCAGAGAAGTTAATATGTTATAAAAGATGGATAGCATTAAGAAGACCTGCTTCTGATATAAATCTAAAAATTCCACTAGAAGTTAATATGATATAAAACTTAAATAGCATTAAGAATACCTGCTTCTACTATAAATTTCAAAATGCCACTGGCATTGTAAGACACATCATGTCCAAGGATCTTGGCAAGGATGAACCTGCCATCTTTACCACGAGCCTCAAACAGATATCTATTTATTTCAGTGCTATAAGTAGGGCATTCAGTCAACAAGTGCCTCAATGTCAAGGGTATCAAACTGTTGTCGCATTATGGATGGTGTTGGCCAGCCAGCAGAAACTTGTGCGTCATCCTGGTGTGACCAATGCGGAGACGACAAAGAGTAGTCTCCCATTTTCCGGGCATCCCATTATACCTCCAAGAGGATATACCAATCACAATTTCTCTCATCTTATTTTTGCTTAAACTATCCCAATGCTGTTGCCAATTGTTATAAATAGAATTCCAAATTGCTGGTAAAAAAATCATCATAAAAAATGGGAGACCTTCTCGGTAGCAACTCAGCTGCAGCACTCTTTGCCAGTGAATCTGCCTCTTCATTTCCAGACACACCTACGTGTGCTGGAACCCAGCAAAATCGAACTGTTATACCTTTTAGGCCAATAACTAAAAGCCACTCTAAAATCTTTAAAACTAAAGGGTTACTGGAATTAAAACCTTCTAAAGCTTGAAGGACACTTCTTGAATCACTGTAAATGCTAAAATTGCCCTCCTCTTTTTTAATATTATTTTCTCAATAGCTGTTAGTATGCCATATAATTAAGCAGTAAATATGTAAGATATTGGAGGAAGTGCCCCTCTACGGTTAAAAGAACTACTATATACTCCAAATCCAATGCCAGCATCGGATTTGGAGCCATCAGTATATATAAAAGTTGATTCCCTATGTTCTTCAACATGTTCCATAAAAACAGACCTAGCTTCTAATTCAGTCATGTAACACAAATAAAATATCTACAGTAGAGGAAGATATCTCTGGTAATTTCCATGGAGGGGTTGATGGTATCTTATATGGAAGTACCTTACTTCTAATTTTATCAAGACTGCTTAATTATTGTTTTACTCGGAAGCCATAAGGTTGAGGAGATTTTGGGTGTGACTCAAAGTATGTTGAGTTCCTTACAAGGCTTGTAGTCTGAAAAGTTAGAGCTGGGAAGCCTTTGTAACCTAAACCAATACCGAATAATTGAAGACATGCGGTATTGGTCAAGAGGTAACTCTCCAGCATCAACAAGGAGACTTGGAATAGGCGAGGTTCTAAACGCTCCTGTGGACAATCTTATACCAGCATGATGTATTGAATCTAATATCTTTAATCGGCTTGGGGTGGCTGTAGAGTATATTTCACGGCTGTAACTAATTTTGAAAAAAATTAGGGCCTTGTATAATTAGTTTTACGGTCTGCCCCCATGACGTATGGGACAATACGTTTAAAAGATTCAGAACCTCAAGACATTTAGCTTTTAACTTCTTTAAGTGTGGAACCCATGTCACCCTACAATAAAAAATCAATCCTAAAAATTTAGCTTCACCTACACATGGGATCCGTTGACCTTTCATGTATATATCCGGGTCTTGATGTACTCCCCGGATACGACAGAAATGTACAATAGTAGTTTTGCTTGTTGAAAACTTAAACCCATTCATATCAGCCCACTGACTAATTTTGTCCATTGCAAGTTGTAGTTTTCTCTCAACCATTGCCATTCTAGCTCCAGCAAATGATATGGAGAGATCATCCACAAATAGTGTTGAGAGAACGTCCAGGGGTATGACCGAGGATATTCCATTAATTGCTGGTGCAAACAGGGTTACACTAAGTACACTACTCTGAGGAACTCCCTCTGCCTGACATTTACTCTCTGATAGAGTTTCCCCCACTCTCACTTCAAAAACTCTGTGTGTAAGAAATGATTGGATAAAAGGCGGTAGATCTCCTCTCAATTCAATTCATGGATGGTTTTAAGTATAACATAACTCCACGTAGTATCATATACCTCTTCAAGGTAAAAAAAAAGACTGTCACATGATGCTGTTTGGAAGCAAAGGCTTCACAAATAGAAAACTCAAGTTGTATCAGCACATCAGTTGTTGAGTGCATTTTTTCCGAATCCACATTGAATGCGTGATAAAATACCCTTCTTTTCAAGGTACTACATCAGCCTTGCATTGACCATCTTCTCCATGATTTTACATAAACAAGACGTCAATGTAATAGGATGATAGTTTGCTGCTAAAAACTTGTCCTTACCGGGTTTTAAAAAGGATAAAATAATGGCTACTTCCCAAACACTTGGGTCACTATGATCATGCCATATTCTATTAATAATGCTTAAAATAAATAACTTTGTATTAAAATGTACATGTTTAATCATTGCATATGAAATTCCATAGGGTCCAGGGGCTGTATCGTTGCAATGACCAACTGCGGAATCAAATTCTCTTTCAGTGAAAGGAGAATTATACGACTCTTCCCCTCCTGTTGCAAAATTTAAAATTTTCTTTTCTTCAATGTTGCATACTGGTGACCAGGAGCTCCTTCACACTTGCTGGATACATTTGAAAAATGATTAGCCAGGGCATTGGTAACATCATTTCCTTCAGTTACATAGTGTACTGACTAGTCACCTTCAACACTGGTGGTGGGTTGGGGGTGAATTTGCCAGCTATCTTTTTTACCTTCCTCCACACAGAAGATGGTGGTGTTCTACTGTTCATGGAGGAAACAAAAGATATCCATGACTAGCGCCTTGCTTCTTTCATGGCACGACGGAACTGTGCTCTACATTTCTTGTTCATAATTAAATTCTCATCAGTTCGGCGTCTACGCAATCGTGTTTGAGATCTTCTTGTGGCTCTTTGCAGGGCAGTTAGTTCTGAAGACCACTAGGGGACTGGTCGTCATTTGAAATACCCTTTTGTTTTGTGAATTGAATTGACCCCTGTTGTATGGGGAGTTCCATTCAGTAAGTCTATGGCATCATCAATATTTTCAGCCTGTCCTGCATCCCTCTCAATTTCGCTTAGCTCTCGAAATTTATCCCAGTCCGCCTTGACAAGATTCCATCGTGTCAATCTCTGTAAAGGTGTACCATTGTTGGTGTTTAAAATGATTGGTGCATGATCACTAGTATGCCAATCATCTAATGTCCTCCAATCGAAATCGAGAAGGCAATTAGAGTTTGAGATTGATAGGTCAATACATGATAAGGTACCTTTCTGGACATGAAAGTGTGGGGAATCTCCTGTATTAAGGAGTCCCATATCTTCATTTTCCACAATTAATGATATGATATTTCCCCTCGTGTTTGCTAAAATATGCCCCCACAAAGCATGTCTACAATTCAAATCTCCAAGTAAAAGAAAAGGTTGAGGGAGTTGTTGAATTACTTCTACTAAGTTATCATACAAAATGTTACCATTTGTAGGAAAGTAGAGAGAACAAATTGTATATTTTCTCCCTATATCAATCTGTACAATCAGTTAGGAAAAAATAAGAGAGAGAGAAATTTAGATTCGAACTGGGGGGAGCAATATCCCCGAGTTCAAGAGCCCTCTTGCCCGTCACAATGCTTCAACTTTACCTGCTGAAACATGATGACTTCGACAAGGCATTCTCTCGTTAAGAGGGAGATTCCATGGAACACCTTATGCCACGGCATGAGGGGCAAACAGAATGCAGGTCGACTTCAACCTGACTTATAAAGGTACCACAATAGATCACGTCACGGCAGGGGCATGATTGCAAGATGCTAGATGTACTAGCCATAATACAGAACACTTGTAACTAAAAAATAATGGAAGCACAGCTAGTGACAGTGATAAAGTAAAAGGCATTAAGCACTGTAATGGTATTCTAGTGTGGATGTGAAAGTCATGACCATAGAGGAGAGGAGGTGATGCCTCCTCTTAGCAAAACGACCAGAAGACGAGTGAGTAAGCCATTCAGCAGCACTTATTGCTACAGTGCAGTGGGGTTGCCTAGCAACCTACTATGAAGCAATCAAACCCTTTTTCATTTTGGTTGCCTGGTCGTGGAAAACGAGACTAGGAGTAACTCATTTAAATGACTCAGAAGTTTGCATCCACATTGGAATAAACCAACTAACACAAAGAAAGAAAACTTCAAAGACTGATGGACAACATACGACAGAACATAGCAACAGCTAGAATTACAATGACGTGCCCATTGCGAGCCAGAGTGGCTGTCATAATGGCTGCCAGATTCTCGAGAATTCTTAATTAGCTGTCTCCAGCTCATAATAGAGCTAACCCATTCTAAATGACGAAGGTTTGTTTCGCATAGGATCAAAAGCTTTGCTCAAATTAATTTCTACTAGAAAGCAAGCACCAGACTTAGTATGTTTCCATACCTGTATGGGACCAGTGCCAACCTCTAAATATGCAGATGGGGGTTTCATAAATAGAAGTGGTTTGGTGGGAACTTGATTTCCAAGTTCTAAACAGTGATCTCTGCCAAAAGAAAATAAGATTATAGTGTACAGATGTTTTATAAAAAATAATGATGGATTATACCAAATTGTATAACAAGCTATTCATTTCTCAAAATTATAGTTTTAATACAGTATACTATACATAATCATTTTCCTTTTAATCTTATTAACCTTATTTTAAAAACAAAATTCTTGAGGCACAAAATAGGTATATCCCCAGAGATGCTTTAGCAAGGAAAATAAAATTTGTGATATCAGAAAAACCATAACCAAAATATGCAAGTTTTTATAAAATCTATAATTTCAATACTTATCAAATATTCACATGTTTCTATGTTGCAAGTGCACTTGCTTGTTTCTATGTTGCAAGTGCACTAGCTCAACAACAATAAAGTGGAAACATGACTCCAGCTCTGAGTATTCCATTAAGGCATTCCACCTTTCAATCGCCAATTGTTATTACCTATACTGGCATCTTGCTTACATTCTAACAGTTGATTGTGAAGAGGTAAAGAGGGATCATCTATGAATATTAGGAAAGTATTGCAATAAACGGATTTTGAGTGAAGCAAAAAATCTATTTTTGGGTGAGATAGCCATGTCGTCCTGATGGAAGGTTCCTATAAGTAGCTTCCTAGGGTATATTTGACTACAGTGATATTCCCAGAGAATTTACCTTTAGGTCTCCAGAATTCTAACTCCTGGCGCAAATATCCTTAAAATTTCTCTCAAGGATATCCCATAATATCCGGGGACGTATATCTTGACACGACACATAGCAATCTTCACCCCAAATAGCGTTTTCCTCCATTACTACCTTGAGTATCTAGATGGCGCCATCGTCACCGCCATGTTTATGTTTTATTCCTTGTAGCGTTGAGCAAGGTGCTACAGATATAGTAGTTTCAGGAGGGATCCTGCCAAGGGCTTTTCTATAAAAAGGAGGGCGGGTCCATCAGGACGACATGGCTATCTCACCCAAAAAAGGGATTTTGACGAAGGAAAAATCTATTTCTGGGCGAGAGACCTGTGCCGCCCTGTGAAATGCTCCTTTAGCATCATTTCTAAGGTATATAACTGCTAAATAATACCAGAGAAAAAATTGCATAGGAATGCTAGGTGTGAACCCAGCTCGCTCACCTGAAAGGTGTCGGTATATTATAACAAGGGCGTGAAAATCACATGCAGAGGTCTCGTACCAATTAGATATCTCCTCGTCAATATCCCCCAAATCAAGAGGAGCCATCCCAAGTCCACCACAGACCTACCAACAAGCCCACCCACGCCAATGACGTCACTCCTCATAGCACCCAAGTTTGGGTCCAACAGGGAGGGCGAGCAGAGGGTGGGTTCACTGGGCGGCACAGGTCTCTCGCCCAGAAATAGATTTTTCCTTCGTCAAAATCCCTTTTCTGGGCTCCGACCTGTGCCGCCCAGTGAAATAGTACCAGAGAAATGGTCCCAAACTTGGAACCAAAATATTAAGTGAAAAAAAAAAACATGATTTAATACACGTTAAATGTAAATACAAAGTATTCGAGATAAATGAGAAAACTCCTTACGTAACAATATAAATGCAATATAAGTATAAAACATGGGATGCAAACTGAATGTATAATCCTATGTTATAGGAGAAAAACATAAGCATCAAAATAAGGTCCCAACTAAGAGAATACCAGGACAATCAAAACAATTAGATTACTGTAAGGATAAAATATAACAATCTCGAATGAATAAAAGTGATCATGGGCAAAAATTATAAATTGTTGAGGACTGTACATAAGGATGCAACTGAAGGGTGCGATCCAAAAGATAAACCAAACCACTGTAGGGACAATAAGTAAGGCAGGTAAGGGGAAGAGAAAAAAGGGGGAGGGAGAAGGGCAAGACTTAGTGATTAAGATTCATGATGATCAGGAGGAATCACATTTCCTGCTGCCACTGTAGCAAATTTTAGGGCTTCCAAAGGTTTTAAATAGTGGCATTTGAAAACTGTTGGGGACTTCCAGCCTGTATATTTCGTGAGGTCATCAAATTTCATGTGGTGGAAATAATTAATAGAAGTAGCTACAGCTCGAATATCATGGACATGTGGGAATGATTCTGGGTTAGCCTGTTTAATGAAATACAGAATCTGTTGTCTGATCCCTTTAAGGGTGATGGTTCCTCCGTTCTCTCTAATAAATAAGGGCCCCGAGGACTTAGTGGAAGTTCTATTTAGGTAGGCTTTCAAAGTCGTAACTGGGCATAAGGATGGATCCCGTGGAAGGGGAACAATCTTCCAGGGGGACCATCTATTTTGAGGGTCCTCATTCTTTGCCAGGAATGTTTTGTCAGAGGAGAGAACTTCTCCTGACGAGAGAAAATCAATATGGCCTGGATTTCTAGACAAGGCTAAAAGCTCCGAAATTCTGGCACCAGAGGCTAAGCTCATTAGGAATAGGGTTTTCCATAATAATGGGATATAGGCACATGATTCATTAGGAGTGTCAGAAGCTAATTTGAGAACATCATTCAGAAACCAGGAAACTGCGGTAGGACGAGCTTATGGTTTCAATCTGGCACAAGCTTTAGGAATGGAAGAGAGGTATGAATCCGTAAGGTCAATATTGAATCCAATCTGAAAAATCTTTTTCAAGGCCGATTTAATGGTAGTAATAGTGCTAGCTGCTAGGCCCAATTCAAATAGAGTCCTAAAAAAGGTTACTGTTAGGTTCATAGTCATTCTCTCAACCTTTGAGTCCTTTAGGAACTTGGCGAGTTTCTTGACAGCCGAGTCATATTGTCGAAGGGTGGACTCCCTCTTATCTGATTCCAAAAATAAAGTATTTTGAGGGTCAATATCTGCGCCTCTTTGGGCCGCGAATTTCATAAAGTCCATAAAGTTAGGGCACTCCGAGCGATTGAGGAAGCGAACACAGTGCAAGTTTGTACTGTCTGTGTTAGTATTGGATTGGGGATCCGCCGGGGGCGGAGACCCAGTTCCACCAGAAGGGGGAACCAATTGCTCTTGGGCCAGTTGAGGGCTACTAGAGCCACTTGTCCCTTGAAAGTTCTGAGCTTGTCCAATACTTTCATCAATAGGTTGATTGGAGGGAATAGATAAATCTTTTCCCAAATGTTCCAATCCAGTGACATTGCGTTTGTGGCGTAGGCTAGGGGGTCCAGGTTGGGGGCTACGTAGTACTCTAGTTTGTGGTTGGACTCTGTCGCAAACAGGTCCACCTGAAGGCCCGGGACCTGGGATAGAATCCACTTGAATGACTTGAGGTCCAGGGACCATTCCGACTCTAGTGGGGTCGTTCTGGACAGAGCGTCCGCAACTACATTGCTTACTCCCGCCAGATGGACTGCTGACACATGCCACTTATTGGATGTTGCCAAGGAGAAAATGGCTAACATTACATGATTTATGTGCCCCGATTTTGAGCCTCCTCTGTTTAAGCAGCGAACTACGACTTCGCTGTCTAGAACCAATCTGATGTGTTGGTTTCTGGCTGGGGCCAAGCGTTTCAGAGTGAGGAACACTGCCATGGCTTCTAAAACATTTATGTGAAGCTGGCGGAACATTGGTGACCAAAGACCTTGGGTCTTCTTGAACTGGGAATATCCCCCCCAGCCTGTCAGGGAGGCACCTGTGTGAATGACCAGCTTTGGAGGTGGATATTGCAAGTGGAAGGATTTTGTCAGGTTCTTTACCAATGTCCATGGTTGGAGCCTTTTCTTTAGGATTGGAGGGAGACGAGCTCTTTTGTCTCGATACTTCTTGTTCGCCCTGGAACGCCAATTCCGATTTATGTCTTTCAACCTGGCCTTCAGTAATATGTCTGTCACTGAGGCAAACTGGAGGCCACCCAGAATCCTCTCTTGGTTTCTTCTGGATGTCAATTTGTCCATGAGGAAACGCTTTGTGTTTTTTGCTATTTCTCTTCTTTTGGCCGATGGAAGGCATAGGGTGTGGGAGTTTAGGTCCCATTGTAACCCTAGCCATTGGAAAGTCGACTTCGGGACTAGGCGAGATTTCGCGAAGTTGAAGGAATGATATGACCTTGTTTGTTGCCGTCAGGCAATTCTCGACGTTGTTTGACCAAACGAGCCAATCGTCTAGGTACGTTACTACCTGAATTTCTTGGGTTCTTAATTCTTGTATTACCGTCTCTCCTAGTTTGGTCAATATTCTGGGTGCTATATTTAGTCCGAATGGCATTACTTTGAAGGTGTATGCTTGTTTGCCTAGCTTGAAGCCTAGGTACGGACGAAAATGCCTTGCTATCGGAACATGATAGTAGGCATCAGTAAGATCGATGGAGGTGGTGACGGCCCCACGGGGAAGTAAGGTCCGCACCTGAGAGACGGTTAGCATGTGAAACTTGTCGCATTGAATGTAAGAGTTTAGATGGGATAGGTCCAGGATTACTCTTCTTTTGTCTGAGTCTTTCTTTGGCACGCTGAATAAGCGACCTTGAAATTTCAAGTGACGTGCCTTTGAGATTGCGTTCTTTTGAAGCAGATCGTCTGTGAACGAGGCTAACTCTCTTGTTGGGTGTTGGTAAAAAATGGTTGGTGGAGGGGGCCCTTCTATCCAACTCCACTCCAGACCTTTGGAAATTATACTGAGTGCCCAACTGCTCAAAGTCCAGTTCTTCCGGAAGATGTAGTGTCTTCCCCCTACCTGTGATGTCTCAATAATTCGTGGAGGGTTTACCTCCTCGTCCTCCGCGGAGACCTCGGGCTCGAGGGGCGATCCTTCCACCTCTGGCACGAAAGGTGCCCCTTGCGCCAGAGCCTCTGGTACGCTGGTATCCATGAGAGGCCCCCCGAGTCTCAAAGGTGGGGTTGTAGACCGGGGAAGCATAGGTAGCGGAGGCTAGCTGAGCCTGAGGGACCAACACGTATTGTTGTTGGTGATGGCCCTTTGAGGTGGAAGGGAGGTTTCCCTGAGCTAAAGGGACCGGTTGAACCATCTGCTGGGGCTGTCGGGTTTGGTAAGAGGGGAAAGGCCTCAGTCTCTTCCTGCCGCGAGATTGGGGAGCGACAGGTTCAAATTTGCGTTTAGGGACTAGACCCCAACGAACCTTGAGGCTCTGATTAACTCTGGCCGCTTCGCTGAGGGCACTATTCACCAGATCTTCTGGGAATAGGTCTGTACCCCAGATTGGGGCCTTAATGAGCCTGTTAGGCTCATGCCTGATGGTGGCTTCCGCCAATACATGTTTGCGGCAGCGGCGCCTAGCTGCCAGGAAGTCGTAAGCATCCGACAACAAGGTGTGGAGCAAAGTCTTTGTTTGCACTTTGAAGAGGGGTTCCTCTTCATATATGAAGGATGTCAATTCCGCCATAGTTGCCGAGTTAATCGAGCGACTCAGGCGCATACGAGCCTCATACTGGAGGCGAATCAGGGACTCCGGGAGCTTAGGGAGTCTCTCACTAAATTGAGTGGAGGTGCAATCAGGGCTCAGCTTACCCACAGTGAATGTCACCGGGGCACCAGTCCAGCACTCATGGTCCCCTGGGAAAACAAGGGAAGTCAAGTCTGTTTCCCGCAGCTGCGGTAATGGCTTGTCTTCATTCACGGCCTGCATGGCAAGGTCCATGATTTTAGTGACACACGGCGTAGGGGTGCGCTCGTCTGCCACAAACATGGTGTAAGAACTCTAGAATGGAGTGAGCATCGTGTTGAAGCACTCCAGCTCATTTAGGGTCCGAACCCAAGCGGATTGGGCCTGTTCTTTCGGGTAAATTACGGTCTCCCTAGGAACTTTGTCCAGGTGGACCAGAGCCTCCTCAGTGAGGCGGGCGAAGCCAGGGAAAGAAAACTGCAAACCCGGCGGGTAGAACTCAAAATCTTCCACCGGCCAGGTGCCAAAACCCTCGATGGTTAACATCCCATCCTTAAAGGGTGCATGAATTGCCAACTTCCAAGGGTTGTTTTTGACAAAATCCGAGAGTTTCGAGGCATCCAGAATAGCGTACTGCTGCTGTTGGGGCAGACCGAAGCACATGAGACCCTCGACGAGAGACTCTTGGTTTTGAACTTTCAAAACGAGGGTATTAACTAAGGTACCCAGGCGTTCCAAGGTGTTGGAAAAGGCCAACACCTCGAAAGAAGGCGCGGGCCACTTACCGCCGACTGCGTAGGTTGCAAGCCGGGTGTCACTCTCGACTCCGGGGCGGGAGGAGCATGTGTGACTGGGTCCACAGGGACCTTGGAAGACGAAACTCGTGAGGATGAAGTCCTAGGGGTTCTGGGTGGTTTCGTCGCATTGGAAGACCTGCGGGTCTTAGTTAGGGGTTTGCGTGACGACTTAACCTTCGGCAACACAGGAGGGTTGCTGACATCTGTGGGGTGTCGTCCAGAGAACCCCGGAAAAGAAGAAGTAGAAGATGTAGAAAAGGCCGGACTAAGGACAGGAATCTTAGACCGGGACACACTTGCCTCACTTACAGTCCTACCTGGGTCTGGCTCATCCAAGGCCATGGGTTCGACGTCCAAGTTCATAGCAGCCACGTCACTGGTGATGGATTCTCCAGAAACACCGGGGTCTTCGGAGAGGAGTTGCTCAGTGATCCCGGCAATGATAGGATCCGCCACCTCCTTAGGAACAGCCGCTGAATGTTTGGCGTTTGGATAAAGGAGGTTGCACATCTCCTCAGAGAGAACGTAGGGGTGCCGGGCCTCGATATTGCGGGCGAACCCGCCGACCCATACCTTAAGAGTCGCCAAGGCTGTAGACTTGGAAGACTGTGAACTCTGAAAGAGAAGGTACCGTTACTAAGGAAGGAGAGGTAGAGAACACCGAGAAGGTGAATAAACCGAACGCATGCGTCGTCGGAGTCTCCTATGACTAATTTTAAATTAGAATATAACCGGATAGCAGGTAAATCCCGAAATTAGTCTAAGTAAACTATAACGTAAAATAACGGTAGGAACACTTACTGAGTCCGAAGTGAGGACGGAGACGAGGTCGTAGCAGACCACACAGTTGTCGGGATGCCAGACAGTTAAATCGCCGACGTGGACCGAACAGTGGGCGTGTGACCTACACACATCATGTCCCCATGCTTGCTGTAGAACGGCCGCACAGGCTATCACCATACAGCGTACAACCTGTAATATAAAGGATACATAAGTATCACAGGTAATTCAGTATCCTACGGGGATCCCGGGTGTGCCGGGACTAAAGTAAACGATAAGAAACGTTAGCATTAGGATACTATATGAGGTTCTCCCGGCAGGGCCGGGAGAAAAGGCATACAGATTAAGTTAACTCACAATAATTAGGATTAACCGTGTACTTAATGATTAACTTAATAATAACAATAAGGGAATTCCGTGTATGGTGAGATCATTCCGGGTAAGGGTAAGGGAGATAATATCCCTTAGGCATCAGAGAGTGAACACGTAGAGATATAAGGTTAACATAACATGTTTCCGTTGGCTCCGGAGAGACAACTGAGTGAGGGAGACGGGCACCGGACCTACCGGGGTAGGGGGGGGAGGACTCCCTACTAAAGGAACCTTAAGTTAATAAACACTCAATGAAACCATGTAATATCCCGCATGGGGAATGAACAGAGAGCTCACAACCAAAGGGACAAACAAAACTTCCGATCTCCTGATGGCCAATCGAAGAGGGCGGGAATCCGACTGTGGCGGAAGGATGTGAATAACTCGCAAGTGTAACAGATCTAGGCTCTGATAAGGCAAGGAGTCAAGCGGTATCCTGGGGAGGGATGGGGGGGGGGAGGTCGGAGCGTACGGACGAAAGGGATCAGCCGAGAACCCGAACAGCTGACTCCAGGTCTCTAAGAGATGACAGGTATTCCCAGGGGGGATGGGGTGTATGCGGTGGCATACTCAGGCTCAGGTAGTGGGAGGAGCCCCAGAGGGGAAGAGGAGTACGGGGAGCCATACTCAAGATCAGGGAGTGGGAGGAGCCAAAGAGCTGCAGATGGATACGAGGCGATCGCGAGAGGCCGTGCAAGGACAGGAGTACCAACCTGTCCAGCCAGGATCGCGAGACACTAACATAACGAATGATCACAACACGGAATAAAAATAACTAGGTTAAGGCATGCAGGATAAGCTGATACAATGAATATGAGAGAGAGGGACGCAAGAAAGGCAGGGAAAAACAAAACAATGCATGGGCGCGCCCGCCAGTACGGGGAGGACCAGGGCTGGACAGGGGTACCAACATAACACCGAACGGAAACAAACCGAATGGTAAACTAAACGTTAAACACTGCCGATCGAGAGTCCCCCTCAGATAAAATGACTAAACTCTTAAATAACAGCGATTACATGGAATCGTGGGAAGAGAACTAATCTTAAAATATTAGCACAAGGCGTCTTCACGGTACTGACCGAGAGGGGCGCCGCCATAACCTAACACGGCGTGGGATAACCATGGTGATAACAATAATAGTAAAATAACTGCTCAAGCATCGGTAAAGCGCAAGGTTCAAAACGAATAACAAATAGTATGGAGGACCAAATGTAAATTGTTAAGAACGGGCTAGGAGGTAGCAAGAACTAAAATGGCCGCCGCGTCGCGGGGTCGACAACAATAGCGAAACAAATACAGTAATCATGAATAACACTAAAAGTAAGGTTAATGCTACCTCCGAAAGCTCAGAAAACATAAGTCTGGTACTTAACTTCGATGAGGAAGCTTGAGAGTCCGACATCATGAGCAGAAAGGGTGTAAAAATCCAAAAAGCACAAGCGAAAAAATCACAGCAACAAAGCGAGAGCGATGCTAAATGAGGAGTGACGTCATTGGCGTGGGTGGGCTTGTTGGTAGCGACGGTCTGTGGTCGACTTGGGACGGCTCCTCTTGATTTGGGGGATATTGACGAGGAGATATCTAATTGGTACGAGACCTCTGCATGTGATTTTCACGCCCTTGTTATAATATACCGACACCTTTCAGGTGAGCGAGCTGGGTTCACACCTAGCATTCCTATGCAATTTTTTCTCTGGTATCATTTAGCAGTTATATACCTTAGAAATGATGCTAAAGGAGCATTTCACTGGGCGGCACAGGTCGGAGCTCAGAAATAGATTTTTCGCTTCGCTCAAAATCCGTTTTTTGGGCTCAGGCCATGTCGTCCTGATGGAAGGTTAGCAGAGCATTATTTAGAAAGTACTGTATCTGTGGATTTTCCAAATGTGCCTTAACCTCAGGACAATATTTCCTTGGTCATCCAGACCATAGACACATAAGGCGTTACCATTATACGTCATTACTTCTAATCATGAACTATGTCGGTGCTTATTGCCCCCTGCAGGGAAGAGTCATACTTGACTTAGGAAAGAGTCTCGAGGTTTGCATATATCAAATGAACAAACATAGCATCAAGAGCATACAAGTCTTACTGTATGCGAAGCCCGTCAAAGTTTGTACACTAATACGAACAAAAGTTTATATGAGCCAACATAACACCAGAGCATACACGATTTGCTGTATGCAAAACCAAGCAAAGCTTGTACTCGTGTAGGAACAATGTATGCGTAGGCAGAGAAAGGTTGTACTCAGAACAAGTTATCTACTTGTTCACATGTCCACATGCCGATTATTAAGGGTTAAATAATACTCTCGCATATCTTTATTAATTCAAATTTGGGGCAAAACAAAACACAGATGCCAATCAAGTATTTATTGGTAATGAATAACCAGCAATTCAACATACATAACATAGCATTAGTATCATGCTAATGAATGCAATAGGAAACATAAATAATACAGTCAAGACCAGAAATGATTACAGTATTTCACCTGAAAGGGAAAAATGATTAATGCCACAAAACTGAAAATTTAATAAATTTTCTAATATGCATTTCTATGAATGACTGTTTCTTCACACTGTGCAAAAACACAAGGCACGAGTGTTATCTCTATGTTTCTTCACCTTTAATAACTGGAACAGTCCATAGTGCCACATTGGTGACACTAATATTTACGTGTTGCACTGTGAAGTGTCAACACCTTCACCTGATTTTACCAGTCCCAATCAATTCACTGTTCCTCGCAGCGCTAAGCGACAGGTTTTAGCACACTACCTGCCGCCACCACATAACGTTTCAACTCTTGCACTTGTTTCGCGTAGTGCTTAAAGAATACTCTGGATGACCTCCATCCAGTTTACGAGCGAAGGCGCTCTAAGTCCATGTATTGGAAAAAGTTCAATGACGAAGCAATTTTCCTGGGATCATGACCTGCGGGTGTACTGTCAGGATCCGCTCTGCAAATGAAATAGGTGATCTACACCCTTAGTTGCTTTAGGGATAAGTTTGAACCCGAGGTTTCTCCTTTAAAGAGCTGTCCTCCCCTGAAGTCTGAAGTTCGACGAAGATAGACCTTTAGACACACTACTGGACACAGCGAGACTCCTTCCTTCAGAGGGCAGATTCTCCAGGGACCCCACCTTTTGGTAGGTAGCTCGTTCTTGGCGAGAAACGTTGGGTCAGGAAAGAGATTCAGTTCTCCCGCTTCTGTGAACTGAATATGGCTGTCATCTATAGAAAGGGCCACTACTTCACTAACTCTGGCCCCGAGGCTAGAACAAACAAGAATATAACTTTCTGGGTTAAGTCTTTCAAAGAGCAATCCTCATTGTTCACTGTTGAGGCAAAGTGTAGGCCCTTATCCAAGGACCATGAACTGGGCTTCGGAGGTGCTGCAGGCCTAAGTCCAGCACAAACCTTAGGGATCTTGTTAAAGATTTCATTGGATAAGTCTACTTGGAAGGCGTAAAGCAGAGGTCTAGTCAAGGCTGACTTACACGTTGTTATCGTGTTGGCTGCTAAACCTTGTCCATGAATGTGAATAAAGAAGGATAAACAGAAATCTGTTGAGATCTCTTTTGGTCTTCTTGCCTTGACGAAAGCAACCCACTTCTTCCAAGACGACTCATATTGTCTTCTGGTTGACTTAGACTTATATTCTTCTAAGAAGTCTATACTGTCTCTCGAGATCCCAAACCTTATCTTAACTGCTAAGGAGAGAAAATCATGAGATGAAGGTTTTGGGTTTTCTGTGATGAAGCGAAGAGAGTTGACTTCTGTACTTGTTGAGTCAGTACTGGGTCCGTCAAAGGGACCAGCCTCAGCTTCAGTTCAAATACTAGAGGGAACCAATTGCTCTTCGGCCACTTGGGAGCCACTAGAGCTGCCGTTCCCTGAAAGGATCTCAGCTTGTTGAGGACCTTCAACAGGAGGTTGGTTGGAGGGAACAGGTAAATCCAGTTCCATCTGTTCCAATCGAGAGACATGACGTCCACCGCCTCCACTAGAGGGTCCTCGTATGGGGCCACATAACAAGGTAGTTTCTTGTTGTCGTTCGTCGCGAAGAGGTCGATCTGCAGTCCTGGGACTTGACGTAAGATGAAGGAGAATGATCCTGCGTCTAGGGACCATTCTGACTCTATCGGCGAGAGCCTGAATAGAGCGTCCGCCGTCACATTGCGGAACCCTTGAAGGTGAACTGCTGATAAGTGCCATCTCTTCTTTTCCGCTATGCAGAAGATGGCCAACATCACTTGGTTGATTTTGGGTGACCTCGAACCTTGATGATTCAAAAATCTCACTATCACCTCGCAGTCTAGAGTCAGTCTTATGTGGACTGAATGGCGAGGAGACAGTTTCTTCAGCATGAAAAAGACTGCCATGGCTTCCAAAACGTTGATGTGGAAGGTCTTGAATAGAGAGGAACAAGTCCCTTGGACTTTCCATTGGTGAGAGTGACCTCCCCGTCCTTCCTTTGATGCGTCCGTATGGATGATGACTGAAGGTAGAGGTGGTTGTAAGGGTACAGACCTCTTCAGGTTCTTGGCCTTCGACCATGGCTTGAGAAGTGGTCGTAGTTGAGTCAGTATCGGTCTCCTTAGATCTCTTCGAGCGTTTGATGCGTATCGTCTCCAGACTCCTGATGCATCTTTCAGCTGTACTCTTAGCACCGGGTCTGTCACTGATGCAAACTGAAGGGAGCCCAGTACTCTCTCCTGTTGGCGTCTTGATATCCTGTCGTATTTCAGTAGTCTCGACAAATCCCGCTATCTCTCTCCTCTTCCCAGGTGGAATGGAGAGACGGTGTGACTTTAAGTTCCAATGTATTCCCAGCCATTGAAACTCCTGAGCTGGAGATAATCGAGACTTTTTGACGATCTTGAATTCCAGATGTTCCAGGAACTGGACCACTTTTTTGGATGCTTGCATGCATTCCGTCTCGGATGCTGCCCACACCAGCCAATCGTCCAGGTAGACCACCACCTGGACACCTTCTAGGCGTAGTTGTTGAACGACTGCATCTGCAAGCTTTGTATAAATCCTTGGGGCTATGTTTAGTCTGAAGGGCATGGCTCTGAAGACGTATTTCTTCTTCTGTAGCCTGAATCCTAGGTAGGAGGAGAGTGGGCGATTGATTGGAATATGCCAATAGGCATCTGCCATGTCTATCGAGACTGTGTACGCCCGTTTTGGCAGCAGGGTCCTTATGTGTTGAAGGGTTAACATCCTGAACTTGTTGTTTTCTATGAACTTGTTGAGTGGCGACAAGTTCAGAATGACTCTTTGTTTGTCCGAGTCCTTCTTATGAACACAAAACAGCCTCCCTAGGAATTTGATGGACTTTGCCCCCCTTATCACCCGTTTGCTCAAGAGTTCTCGGGTATATTCTTCCAAGACGGGGGTAGAGTGTTGGAAGAATTGAGGAAATGATGGTGGAGCTGTGTTCCAGCTCCAACCTAGTCCGTTCTTGATTAGGCTGTGGTCCCAGGGATCGAAGGTTCAGCGATCCCGAAATCTTTGGAGTCTTCCTCCTACCGGAAGCATCTCATTAGTTCGGTTGTCCGGAAGACTTGCCTCCTTGACCGCGTCCTCCCCTACCCGGTCTTCTTCTTGAGGGGTGTCTAGAGGAGCCTCTACTCGACCCTCTACCTTTAGGGCGAAAGGTAGTGGTCTGCCTCTCATAGGTAGGAGTAAAGGCTGGTGACTGGGCCACCATCTACTGAGGCACCATCTGGTAGGTGGGTTGGGGTTGTACCACCATCTGGGGCACCGCGGTCATTGGAACTGCGGGAAGTTGTTGTTGTTATTTCCTGGCAGGGCGAGAGGGCAACCTAGGTCTCTTCGTCTTCCTTTTTGGTTGGGGACCCTCATCCGGGGAAGACTTCCTCTTCGCCGACATGCCCCACTTTTGGAGAAGATTCCTATTCTCCCTGGCAGCCTTGTCAACTACTTCTTTGACCACTTTACTCGGAAAGAGGTCTTTTCCCCAGATATTGGAAGCTATCAGCTTCCTGGGTTCGTGTTTCACTGCAGCCGAGGCAAACACGAACTCCCTACATGCTCGTCTGGCCCTAACAAAGCCATATAGATCCTTGACCAGCGTTGCCAAATGTGATTTGGCCACGACCATGAACATGTCTGGGGATCTATTATCGCTTGCCATAGGCTCCAAGGTATTCTGGAGGGACAGGGATGCGGCAAGCCTTTCCTTTGTCTCTTGCTCCCTACGCAAAAGAAAGTCAGACAACTTAGGGAGGTTTTCGCTGAACTGGCGTCCAGCAATATCCGCCTCCAACTTCCCAACTAAGAACGTAAGATGTATTTCCTTCCAGTCTTTGTCATCCGTAAGCAGAGCTAGTGATAAGGGTCTACACTCCTCAAGTGTAGGGCAAGGTTTCCCAGCTTCTACTGCCTTCATAACTGCCTTAAACCCTTATTCCGCAAAGGGAAAGGCTAGTTTAGCTGGAGCAAGAAAAAGAACGGTGTTTCTTGCTCAGGGATGGCACTTTCGAATTAGTGAGGCCCCTGTCTTTCAGACTGCTTGCCATCAGAGCTTGAGCTTCCTCATGGTCAAGAACTATTACCTCTTTCGGCTCTGTCTCCTCCTTGGACACAAGTCCCGCCTTCAGACGGACGAAGCAGTCTGGGTAAGATTCAAAGCTGGGCCAAAAGTCGACATCCTCAATGAGGACGGCTCCCAGCTTCTCTGAAATTAAGATCTCCCCGTTTGTAATTGGCATGTACTCTGCAAGCCTCCAAGGGTTTACTTCAGAACAAAAAGGAAGATCTTTCACATTGAGTCTCTTCTGAGACCCACGGGACAATGCGAGATGGTCCATCCTTCTCCTCAGATCAGCGTCCCTTTCTTCGTTTTGCTTACGGAGAGTCTCCATCATCGTCATGAGACTAGCCAAGGCTTTTCCCATTTCGTCAGATGGAGGAGCAGAAGACGTAGAGGGCACTGGTTCTGGGGCCGGAACCGACGAAACGGACTCCAATTCGACGTCATCCTCTTCAGTCTCAGGAACCAAGGTAGACTCCTCTTCCAGACCTTCCGCAAGAAGGCCTTTCTCGGTGTCCTCTGACAGCTCTGACAGCCTCTCATCTAGGTGGATGTCCTTACCACGTCAGAGACATCCGTATCTACGGAAATCTGTACGCAAGGGATCTCAGGTTGAGGCTGTGGAATAACGGTATCCGCAGTTGCCTTGGGGAACAGATAGGCTCGCATCCGTTCATTCGGAAGGTAAGGCCCCGTGGCATTCTTCTGAAAGCCACGAACCCATCCCCGCAGCTTACTCTGTGCTGCATCCCTAGACTACGCTGTCTTGGGGTCATGAAAAGCCTCAGTAACCAAGGCTTTGCATACATTGCAGTCCTGGGGGTCCCAGTACTTTAGGGGTCCCAGTACTTTAGAGGTCCCTTGGAGATGGAACAGAGAGAGAGTGCCCTGCACTTTACATGGCCGCAGAAGTCCTTGCTCCTCACGTTGCAAAAGACTCGCAGGCACTTAGGGTGGTTCTCCTGTAAAGAGAGGAAAACTAAATGAGTATGCAGTACAGTAGTTCATCTCACCTGATAAACTGTATAAATATCGTTATCAATATTTTTGCATATTTATTGCATATAGCTTAGGATAGACAAGCTAGAACAGAATTAGGAAAGACATACTTGTGTTTCCTGTCCAGCCAATTGCTGTGACCTCCCCCAAAATTAAAACCTCGAGTTTTCCTATCCAGGAAACCCAATGGAAGAACTCTAACCTGTAAGGATAGATAAGTGTAACTTAACACTGACTTTCCAAAGGTTTTAATAATGAGGGTAATTTGTAACTGATCATCTATCAATATGTGGAAAGAAATCTTTTCTTCCCCTATATAATATGGTCTCAACAATAGACTGTGCATGGATATACAGGGTATGTTGGAAAATTAACTACTGAATAATTTATACTATAGTTTTCTGTCTGCAGTATGATCTATACTGCAAATACACTGGCTACTGTATAGTCATATACTGCAGTTCTAGCCGGCATATTGCCGGAAAGGCTAGCACCTGGCGGCAAAGTCCAGCCGGCGTCTTGCCGGCTAGGGTGGTGGTCGGCAGCATTAACCCGGCCGGCGTCTCACTGGTTGCCGGTGCACTGGCTGGGGTAGTGGCCGGCAACATCAACCTGGCCGGCAACTGCCGGCTAGGTTAGTATCCGGTGGCACTAACCGATAGAGAGACAGAAAGCAAGGAGTGAAGGGTGCCTTAGTGAATGTGTATCAACAGTAAATAAAGATGTAAGTGCTCAGTCTTACTGCCTTCCTCCAGAATGAGGGTTCAAATGGAAGGGGAGAATGTATCATTCAAGCTTCCACCCAAACACAAACCACTGCCGGTCTCTGCCAGCCACTGGAATGTGAATGGCTGTCCAAGAGAGGACTGAAGAACACTCTACAGTAAAGGAGTTTCCTAAGAGCCTTTTCCAGAGCCTTGCGTCCATAAGGGAAAGCTGAGCGACTAAGCTACTGCAAGTATGAGCCCCGGCCGGCACCACAACCTGCCAGCAAGCGGTGAGATTGTAGGACGACGGCCAAAGGGTTGCGATGGCTAGGCCATCACTAAAGGACCAAGGGGGGAGGGGGGGGGAAGGTCCTGTATGAGGTGTGGAAGGGGCCGGCAGGGTTGCAGGTCCATCCACACCTTTAAGAAACTGTTTCAGTAATGGCGCCATCCTAGGCAGCAGGAGAATATCTATTCTCCAGCCTAGGGTCTGCAAATACAGTTAAAGGGGCCGGCAGCAAGCTTGCCGCCTCCTCTCAACAAGAAAGAAACAGAGTTTCAGTGCCAGAACCACCCTAGGCAGCAGAAGAATATCTATTCTTCAGCCTAGGGTCTGCAAGCACAGGACTAGTCTACTAGACTGCAGGGAGAAGGTGGCAGCATCATACAACCACTTCAGGTGCGGCCTAGGGAGGTCTAGCCTCCTATGCCGGCAGCCTAGATCGACAGGGGAATGACTATTCACCCTGCCGGCCAGCTGCCGGCACAAGACTATATACTCTGAGGTTCTGACCGAAACCCAAAACCTGCTATCTGCGGCTAAGGGGAGGGACAGAAAACCCTAGCCTAGTCATGCCTGAATGACAACTTGAGGCACGACCAACTAGGGTTGTAGCCTAAGGCTACACTCAGAGGGAAAGAGGCATTACCCTTAAATCTCCACTGGAGACGAGTATCGGTTTATATAATAATTCTAGGAGATATCTATCTCCGCCTGAATTGATGAAACGATACATGAGGGTAACCGGGGAACATGTATGAAAGTATACTAAAGCCACTAGGCTAGTAGCCTAGTGGAAAGTGAGAATCGACTACCTTAATCGCCGAAACTCTCTCGTATACGATCTCAGAAGAGGAAAATTTATATGCAATCAATGTATCTTACACGTATAAATTGCCTAAATAGCTTCATTTAATCGTAATAACACTAGGAATGTCTATTATATCATGCATGAAAGTAAACTAAAACGCCTAGGCTAGGAAGCCTAGCGCAAACAAAGTTCGGTTACCTAAATCGCCGAAACTACAACAAATACAATCGGCATAATACAATTAACTCCTAGCAATGAAGACTGAATAGCTATTAGATATTAATGCTATTCATAGTGGGAAAGTCATTCAGGCTAACTAAATAACTCATGCGTAACGAACGACAGCGCCCATGACACCTCAATTTCAGGCAAAAGATCTCTCACTTAATCTAACCTAATTTCACTGTGAACCAAGAGATAAAATTTATACAATGTAAAGATCAAATACTCAACTTTCCAGAGGCAGAAGAGGCTGGAGATTGCATGATAAATCCAACGAGATAAGCGTAGACACGAGACCGTAAGGGAAAATCACCGAGCCTGTAGGGCTACACTTATAGGAATAAAACATGGCGGCGACGATGGCGCCATCTAGATACTCAAGTTAGTAACAGAGTAAGGGTACCTTGATAACGGCTCCACTTCTATTTTTGCCACTTTCCCCCTCAAAGCGAAAACGCTATTCGGGGTGAAGGTTGCTATGTGTCGTATCAAGATATACGTCCCCTGATATTATGCAATATCCTTGAGAGAGATTTTAAGGATATTCACGCCAGGAGTTAGAATTCTGAAGACCTAAAGGTAAATTCTCTGGGAATATCACTGTAGTGAGATATACCCTAGGAAGCTACTTATAGGAACCTTCCATCAGGATGACATGGCCTGAGCCCCAAAAAACAATCATGAAAATTTGGTTATTTCAAATAATGTTATTACTGTATTCATATGCTGAACCTCAAATCTAGTTGGAGAGAGGGAAGGTGGTAATAACTTTTTTGGGCTCCGCCATGTCGTCCTGTTGGAAGGTTCCTTTAAGAAGCTTTCTGAGGGATATTTGCTACAGTGATACTCCCAGAGTGTTAAACCGAAGGTCTCCAGGATTCTAACTCCTGGCGCGAATATCCAATTAAGGATATCGCATAATATCAAGGGACGTATTTTTTAGATAAAACACATAGCAATCTTCACCCCGAATAGATTTAACTCTTTGATGTAAGGGGGAAGAGTGGCGAAAGAAAGGGGGTGCCGTTCTAGGTACCCGGTGGACCTCCTATCCATACTACTACCGGCCGCCATTCTTTTCCTTCTTGCGTTTAAGGTAGGTGTTCTCCCAAGCTAACCCGGTGTTTTGTTGCAAGTTATCAGATTATTAATCATGCAATCTCCAGCATCTTCATCCTTTGGAAAGTTGAGTATTAATTCTTTCCTGTGCATAATTTTAGGTTCCCTTCTAACAGTTAAATTTCAATCATTTAAGTGTGTTTGATTGAGCGTTGCCACGAACCGGAGGCGGCCATTTTATGACCGCTGTCGCCCGTTATTATTGCATTTTATTTAGTCAGTAGGGCGACATTTCCCGGTATTTAGCTATAATATTAGCTAGTTAGGCAAATTATACAAGTGAAGATTGTGCACAGATATATTATCATTCCTCTTCCTATTATGTAACTTTACTTTTTGTATGCGGCGGGAGCCCCGCCGGTACTAACCTTGGCCGAGGTTCCTACCAGAGCTACGCTAGCCTCGCTCATATATATGTTAGAAAAGTAATTCCCCATGTTTAGCCTCACCCTATCGTTCCTTATTAATTCGGATGAGGACTTACATCCTCTAGAATTTATGGATAAGGTTCGATATACATTCTCTTCCAGAGAAAAGAGGCTAAACCCTTCCTCCCTCCCTGAGTGCCGCTGCCGCTACAGGCGGCAACCACTGTCTTTCTTCATTGCCGTCGAGTAGAACAGAGTTCTTGCCACCTCTGGCTTTGGGTTAGATAGTAATTAACTCAGGGTGCCCTTGTCTTGCCGCCGACGATGTCACCAGCAAAGGAACCATGTTTTCTCTGCCGCCGATGATGTCGTCAGCACAGGAAGCCAGGCTTCCTCAGTCCACTGTTGAAGGTAGGCAGCATACCTGCCGCCACCTCTCTTTCCCTTCCCCCTTCTGTCCTTTAGTGACGGCATTGCCGTCGCAACATTCTTTCACCGGTATTCTGACAGTCATCCCGGCTTGTCAGGTTGACTGCGTTACCGGCTGGTACCCTGCCGGTGGTAGTTAGTTCAGCCGCCTCAGCCACCTTCCCCTTTATGTCCTTCCTTCACCGGAAGTGAATATCATGGGGGGAAAGTTGAGCTGGCCCTGACGGCTGTCGGTGGGAAACCTAACATAGTTTTGAGAAGTCCTCAGCCCTCTCTTGGTCTGCCATCCACAATTATTGCCGCCAGCGGTATAGCCGGCGGCAGGCCTTTTGTGGATGGGTGGAAGCCAGAATCAGATGGATTCTTACCCCTTCCATTGGAACTCTTTCTGGCAAAGAGACAGTAGGCAGCCTGGTAGTTTTCCTACACTTCCAATTGTTGTGCTAAACCATAATAATAGGAAACTCTCCTTCCTTAATACTTTCTCTCTCTATCAGTTAGTACCGCCAGGTAATAACCTAACCCCGCCAGTGCGCCGGTTGAGTGGAACCTCTACATACGATTGTTCCAAAATCCAAAGTAAAATTCCATCAAATTTTTGTCTCGACACCCGAAGTAATGCTCCAACATCCGATGTAGATCTTGTTTACGACGGTAGATGGCAGCACGTAAGAGGGACGCCATTGAGCGTCGAGTGCTCTGTTTTCTGTTCTTGTGTGTACCATGTGGTTGTCCTCTGTTTGGTCTGTAATTAACAGTGCTTATCTTCTTCCTTTTCTCACATTTCCTTTTTGATTTTACCTATAATCATGGTGCCTAAGAAGCTAAGTTTCAGTACAAGTAGTGGTGAGAAAAGGAAGAAGGCAATTCTTTCATTAGAATTGAAGCAAGAAATTATAGAAAAACATGAGAGCAGTGTGCATGTGAGTGATATGGCTAAACAATATGGCCGGAATAGGCCTATGATCTCGAGGATCATCAAGCAGAAGGCAGCCATTAAAACAGTCATACCATCGAAGGGGATCACCATTATTACAAGACACCGTAGCAATACCCTGGAAGAGATAGAACGCCTTTTGTTGATAGGGATAATGGACAAAGAGATTGATGGCAACGATCATTTGTGAGAAGGGCCAGCATGATGAACAGAAAGAAAGAAAAAAGTGAAGCAAAGAAAACTAAGATAGCATTAACAAGCTCTCTTTTACATGTTCTTTAAATAAAATCTCTCTCTCTCTCTCTCTCTCTCTCTCTCTCTCTCTCTCTTGTTCTTCTTTGCTGTTATAGTGTTAGAGACGTCTATTATTTTTTTCCGGGAGAGAGAGAGAGAGAGAGAGAGAGAGAGAGAGAGAGAGAGAGAGAGAGAGAGAGAGAGAGAAAGATTAAACAAAAATGTGTTTAGAGTACATATGATTTCTAACAGCGTCAACGAGTTGAAAGACAATTAAATGTAACTAACAAAGTAATAACAGCGAATCTGAATTCCTTTATTAACTAAAACAAATATTGATACAAACACACTCGTGTGCGTATGCACCAATACACATACACAGGTGTAGGAATTGCTACGCAGTAGGAGACAGACGGCCGGGGAGGAGGTAGAGATGGTGACTGCGATAACGTACCGTAACTCGTCACTGAAAGTGATGAAAATTGAAAATCAAAAGAAAAAAAATGTAAAAAATATTTAATGTAAAAATATAAAAAAAATAAATAAGCTAAGTTAGATTAAAGTTTCCGTAGTGTAAGTTACGGTACGTTATCGCAGTCACCATCTCTACCTCCTCGACGATCATGTCTCCTCCTGCGTAAGAATTTCTACACCTGTGTGTGTGTGTGTGTTTGTGCATACGCACACAAGTGTGTTTGTATCAATTTTTGTTTTAGTTAATAAAGGAATTCAGATTCAATGATATTGCTTTTTTAGTTACATTTAAATGTCTTTCAACTCGTTGACGCTGTTAAAAATCATATGTATACAACACATTTTTGTTTAATATCTCTCTCTCTCTCTCTCTCTCTCTCTCTCTCTCTCTCTCTCTCTCTCTCTCTCTCTCTCTCTCTCTCTCTCTCTCTCTCTCTCTCACACAGAAAAATTAATAGACATCTCTAATACTAACAGTGAAGAAGAACAAGAGAGAGAGAGAGAGAGAGTATTTATTTAAAGAACATGTTAACACCATGTCTACCTTCTTGCCGATCGTCCATCTCCTCCTGGCATAGCAATTCCTACACCTGCATTGGCCTGTCTCTAAGGTAAAGTGACAATAAAAACAAATTTTTTGTTTATTTCTTTATAAGTATCTTTTTTACATCCTTCTTTCATATTATGCAATTATGTTATTGTTATGTGTAATTATATGTAGTAATTTATTAAGGAGATACTATAGGTTTTAGGGCTGTGGAACGAGTTATACAAATTACAGTGTATTCTTATGGGAATATTTGCTCCAACATACGATTGTTTTAACATACAAAGCAGTTTCTGGAACGAATTAAGATCGTATGTAGAGGTTCCCTTGTACTCTTATCCCCTCTTGATGAAACCATCCTGCCACGTTCGCCATTACCCTGGTGAAGACTTGAGGAGCAGTGCTGAGGCCGAAGCAAAGAGCCTTGAACTGGCAACACTTACCCTGGATCATGAATCTTAGGAACTTCCTTGAAGTCGGATGGATGGTGATGTGAAAGTAAGCGTCCTGTAAATCCAGAGACACCATCCAGTCCCCTGGACGTACCGCTGCCAGCATCGACTAAGTCGTCTCCATGGTAAATTTTGTCTTTTCCACAAAGACGTTCAGAGCGCTGACATCTAGAACTGGTCTCCATCCATCCGAGCTCTTGGGTACCAAAAACAGGCGATTGTAGAAACCTGGGGAAGATAGTTCCAGAACTGGCTCTATCGCTCCCTTCTCCAGCATCTGGTTCACCATATCTAGTAGAGCCTCTTGTTTCACGGTGTCCGAGTACTGCGCCACTAAGGCTAGAGGTGTATTTGGAAGCGGAGGCTTCTTCAAGAGGGGGATCTTGTATCCTTCCTTGATGACCAAGAGGGACCAGGTGTCCGCCACTTTTTTCTTCCAGGCCTGCCAAAAAAGTGACAGCCTTGCTCCTACCGCTGTCTGGAGGACTTGAGCTTCATCTCCTGGAGCAGGACCTGAATGAACCTCTATTCATTCTACCGCCCGTCTCCTGCCTTCTTCCCCTGAAGTCTGTTCTCGTAGGAGCTCTACCTCGAAAGGGCTGCTGAAGTTTCCTCTCCTCTCTCTTCAGTGACGAAGGAATCACTGGTAAAGGCTTCCTTGCGGACCGTGACAGGAGGTCTTGTGTGGCCTTTTGTGCTAGCGAAAGGGTAATGTCCCTGACAAGGAACTCAGGAAAAAGGTGCTCCGAGAGAGGGGTGTAAAGGAACTCAGCCTTCTGCGCGACCGTAACTGCTCTGGAAGTGAAGGAACATAAAAGGGCCCTCTTCTTTAAAACTCCTGCAGAAAATAGGGAAGCCAACTCATTTGAACCATCCCTAAGAGCCTTGTCCATGCAGGCCATAATACTAGTAAGGTCTTCTGTTTCTTCCAACCGTTCTGTTTTCCTGGCCAGCGTACCCAGAGACCAGTCAAAAAAACTGAAGACTTCGAAGGCTCGGAAAATTCACTTGACGAGGTGGTCAAGCTCAGACATAGACCACATTACTTTTGCCGAGTTAAGGGCATGTCTTCTAGACGAGTCAACAATGCCAGAGAAGTCCTCCTGGGAGGAGGCAGGCACTCCCAGGCCCAGAGCTTCTCCGTTCTCGTACCACATGCCCGCCTTAGACGTCAGTCGAGGTGGTGGAAACGAGAAGGTGGTCTTTACCGCTTGCCTACGCTCCTTCAGCCAGTCATCAACTCTAGCGAGAGCCTTCCTAGCCGAGATGGACAGCTTCATTTTGATAAAAGCCGACTGCTTTTTGGCCTTCTTCCTGCTAAACTGCGACTGAGGAGAACGAGGAGCAGCAGGTTGAAACTCCTCCCCATAAAGCTCAAGGAGGGAGCAAGAGAGAACCTTATAATCTGCAGCCGCATTAGCAGGCTTATCTTCATCCTCTGAGATATCCTCTAGATCTTGCCCTACTTCCAACTCAGTCTCTCTTTGGGCTGAAGGAACTAAGTCAGAGGTTCCCTTAACAAGCCAATCAGTTTCCAATTGCTCATCCGCGTCCGAGAAAAGCAAATCGTCGGATGCGTCCTGTTGGCGAGGGCTGAATGCGTCCTGACACCGAGAACTGCATGCGTCCTGACGTCGCGAAACGGAAGCGTCCTGGAGAGGCAGGCTGGAAGCGCCCTGGAGAGGCAGGCTGGAAGCGCCCTGGAGAGGCAGGCTGGAAGCGTCCTGGCGTCGCGAGTGAGAGACGGAAGCGTCCTGATAACGAGGATCGCGAGCGTCCTGGCGGCGTGTCGAGGAAGAAGCGCGGAGCCGCGCGCTTGACGAATCCCTGGGCGAGGAGTGACACTGTTTGTCCTGCATAGGAGAGGTACTCCGTTCCCTCTTAGAGACCGGTTTCTTAATCGGTAAAGAGTCGTCCTTATGCCTGCCCGACAGGGGGGAAGGGTGGCTAAAAGCTTGCACCAGAGAAAACAGCTGCTTCTGCATCACAGTCATAAACGACTTAGTGACTGCTGCTGGATCCTGCGATATCGAAGGCGATGGCTGCCACGTAACGCTGGGCGTAGGGGAAGGGTCTCTCGTCACTAAAAAGAAGAGGAGAATCCTCCTTCCTTCCATCTCTAGGCTTTGGCTTCTTCGCTGGAACGGCGTCCCAGTCATCCTCGGAAGGAAAAGGTTCCGGGCTACTCGATAAGGGAGAGCGAGAACGGGTCTGGTCAGCTTGCTTCCACCTCCTCTTGGTCGGTATAGAAGCCTCATACTGCCATTTGCGTCTAGGAGAGGGGCTCGGGGAAGACACCATCACTTCCGACAAGCCTTTTCCGTGGCGGTCATGAGCAGCCTGGGAAAACGCAACAGGACTGCCTGAGGCGACGGCTGACCGAGGATACGTACCTCACACTCCCTTGTGGCCGTCGATGTACCTTCTCCCTTGGTCCTGGGAGCTTGGTAGAGGTCTAGACCTAGGGACGTAACAGGTTCGATCAGTCGCCACCTCCACTGCACTTTCACAAGCACTAATTACACTCTCACTCTTACTTTTAAAGGCTGAAAGCTGGTCTTTAAGAGCCTTCAACTCAGCCGCCATCCTGGCGTACCGAGGGTCATCCGTAGATACCGTTCCTGTAGAAGGGGCAGGAGCTACTACCTCAGAAGGTTCAACTTCTACAGAGGAATTAATTAAGGGATCAAATGAAATATGGTATTTTCATTAATAAAATAAATTTTTGAACATACTTACCCGGTAGTTTTATATATAGCTTACGTCCCTGACGTCACGGCAGAAAATTCAAAATTCACGCCAATCGCCGATCGGATAGCCAGGTGTACCATCCCTGCGCCCTAGCAAGGTACCTGGGAACCATTCCGGGAACCATTCCAGGAACCCTCATATATTCCATGCCTCTAGTCTCTTAGAGGGGAGGAGGGTGGGACTTAAATTATATATAACTACCGAGTAAGTATGTTCAAAAATTTATTTTATTAATGAAACATGACAGATTCGTAGATAATTTGTATTTTTCCTAACTATACAAACCTTAGCTATTTAATAGGGGTTATTACTTTCAGCGTAGCTGAAATGACGAGCCATTAGAATTTTAACGAGGGTTTACTACCCCACCGCTAGTTACCGGGTGGTAGGAAGGGTAGCTTGCTACCCCCCCCCCCCCCCACCACCTCACACACACCTGTGCTTGAGCTCACTTTGCTTAGAGGTAGGACTTCAAGGGGGATAGGGCTGGCGGGCAAGTTTGATTAAATAGCTAAGGTTTGTATAGTTAGGAAAAATACAAATTATCTACGAATTTGTCATTTGTTCCGTAACTGACATACAAACCACGCTATTTAATAGGGGTGACTCACTCGTTAGGAAGGGTGGAAAGTCCCGGTCAGTACTGGCTTTTGGCTTTGCCCGGGGACTCAGTATACGAGTGTGTCAGCACTCAACAATAAGGAGTCCCTACGCCTCGCTAGAACTTTGCTACGCAAGGGCTGCGGCCTACGTAAGCTGTGTCTGAAGGTATGAAGTGTGACTTGTCCTAGGAAGTTGACCTGTAGTCCTTTAGATGGAAACTTTACGCTAGGACTCTCCCAATACCACCTTGCCAGGGTATGGGGACGTAACAGTATTAGCTTAATACTAGGAACACAAGGAAACATGGTTTACCTGCAGTGGTTCGAGGTCAGCTGTGCAGAGAACCCAGGATGCTGCTTTCCCCAAGAGAGGAGAGGATGAAGAAAAGAATAAGGGCCAGACATACCTTTTCATTCATGCAGACTAAGACCGGGTAACAATGCCCTCAACCTTCTGCTACTTGTCCATTAAGGAGCCTGAGGTTTTAAACCAGCTGTTGTGCAGCCACCACAGGGCCGATAGAAAATGTATCGAGCCTCCTGTGGGTCACGTCTTGCAGGTAGTGGGCTGTGAAGGTCGACTGACGCTTCCACACCCCAGCTTGGAGCAACTGCGTCACTGAGAAGTTTTTCTTGAAGGCCAGGGACGTAGCTACGCCCCTGATGTCATGTGCTCTAGGGCGACGTGACGGAGGAGGGTCTGGATTCAGGGACAGATGGATCACCCTACGAATGCATGCCGAGATGGTGTTCTTGGTAACCCTCCTCTTAGTCCTCCCAGTGCTCATAAACAATGCCTGCACCTGGACACAGTAAGAGATGGTCTGGGTCATCTGTTACAGAACGAAGACTCGAAATCTGGAAGGAGTCGAACCGAAAGTCCGCCAACCCCGGATTCTGAGTCTTAGCAATAAACTCAGGGACGAATTTGAACGTTACCTCCCCCCATCCCCTTGAATGGGCAATGTCATTAGAGAGACCATGAAATTCACTGACTCGCTTGGCCGAGGCCAAAGCTAGTAGGAACACCGTCTTCCAAGCTAGGTGGCGATCTGAAGCACGTAATGGTTCGTAGGGAGGTCTCTTAAGAGACCTGAGAACTCGAACCACGTTCCATGGAGGAGGTCTCACTTCCGACTGAGGGCAGGTAAGTTCATAACTCCGTATGAGTAGGGAAAATTCCAGCGAGGAAGAAATGTCCACTCCTTTGAGCCTGAAGGCTAGACTTAAGGCTAAGCGATAGCCTTTCACCGCTGAGACTGAAAGGTGCATTTTTTCCCGCAAATACACGAAGAACTCCGCTATTGCTGGAATAGTGGCATCGAGTGGAGAGATACCCCTTCCACGACACCAACCACAGAAGACTCTCCACTTTGCCTGGTAGACAGATGCAGATGACTTTCGCAGGTGTCCAGACATCCTGACTGCAACTTGTTGCGAAAATCCTCTCTCAGCGAGGAGATGCTGGATAGTCTCCAGGCGTGAATTCGTAGCGAAGCTACGGCTTTGTGGAAGATGTTGGCATGTGGTTGTTTGAGTAGCTCGTGTCATGGAGGGAGTTCTCTCGGAAGTTCCGTTAGGAGTTGCAGAAGGTCCGGAAACCATTCCGCGTGATGCCATAGCGGAGCTATAAGGGTCATAGAAAGATTGACCGATATTCTGGTCTTGTTGAGCACCCTCCTCATCAGACAGAACGGAGGAAAGGCGTACACGTCGATGTTGTCCCACCGTTGTTGGAAGGCATCTTGCCAGAGCGCCTTGGGATCTGGGACTGGGGAGCAGTACAGCGGAAGCTTGAAGTTCAGCGCTGTAGCGAACAGATCCACAGTCGGGGAACCCCACAAAGTCAGGACTTTGTTGGCTACTAGATGGTCCAAAGACCACTCGGTACTCATTATCTGAGACGCTCTGCTCAGACTGTCGGTGAGCACATTCCTCTTGCCTGGAATGAAGCGTGCCGATAGCGGAATCGAGTGGGCTTCGGTCCATCTCAGTATCTCTACTGCGAGATGAGATAGCTGCTTTGAAAAGGTACCTCCTTGCTTGTTGATATAAGCCACTACTGTGGTGTTGTCGATCATCACCACCACAGAGTGACCCACCAGGTATTGTTGGAACTGTTGAAGGGCCAGGAATACGGCCTTCATTTCTAGCAGATTTATATGGAGGCACTTTTTTGATTCTGACCACAGGCCTGAGGTCCTGTGTTGCAGAAAGTGCCCCCCCCCCCCCCCTTTCTTTGAGGCGTCTGAAAACCGCATCAAATCCGGGGGGAGGACAAGAAGATCCACTCCCCTTCGTAGGTTCTGGTCTGTCACCCACCACTGAAGGTCCGTCCGTTCCGCAGGACCCATAGGGATCATGACGTCCGGGGAATTCTAACCCTGATTCCACTGAGACTTTAGTCGCCATTAGAGGAATCTCATCCTGAGGCGACCGTTGGGAACTAGACAAGCCAAAGATGAGAAGTGACCGAGGAGACGTAACCACGATTGGGCTGGAAGTTCTTCTCGTCTGAGGAAAGGGCTTGCGACCCTCCTCAGCCTTGTTATCCTGTCATCTGATGGGAAGGCTTTGTGGAGATTGGTGTCTATGATCATGCCTATATATACCAGTCTTTGAGTGGGAAGCAGAGAGGACTTCTCGAGATTTACCATGATCTCCAGATCTTGGCAAAATCCCAGAAGTTTGTCTCGGTGTCGAAGAAGGGCTGACTCCGAGTCTGCTAGGATCAACCAGTCGTCCAGGTAACGGAGGAGACGGATGCCGATCCTGTGTGCCCACGACGATATTAAGGTGAACACTATGGTGAAAACCTGTGGTGCTGTGGAGAGACCAAAACACAGCACCTTGAACTGGTAAACCTTGTTGTCTAGGCTGAATCTTAAGTACTTCCTTGAAGACGAATGGACTGGGATCTAGAAGTACACATCCTTCAGGTCCAGTGTACACATGAAGTCTTGCGGTCTCTGCAAGTCTGACCGTGTCTGCGGTCTCCATGCTGAACAGAGTTTGCTTGACAAACTGAGAGGTCGATGACTGGTCTCCAGCCTCCAGACGCCTTTTTTACAAGAAAGAGTCGATTGAAGAAGCCTGGAGATCCGTCGAGGACCTCTTGGAGAGCGCCCTTCTTCAACATGGTCTGGACTTCTGCCCGAGGGAGCTCAACAACACTGGATCCGCTGTCAGGGGAGGTAGAGATGTTGTGAACGGGACGCGATATCCCTGACTGATTACGGAAATCGTCCAGGAATCGGCCCAGAGTTGCTGCCACCTGTTCGCGCAACTTTGTAGGCATCCCCCCACTGGTGGACATGCAGGGGGACTGCCAATCCTAGCGTTTGCAGCCTCGGCTGCTCCCTCTAGGATTCTTTCCTCCCCTGGAGGACTTTTTGCCTTTCTTGTCCTTGACAGGAAAGGGCTTAGACACCGTCGTCTTCGCTGCAGCTGCCGGTTTCGTGGTCTTGGTAGGACGTGGCTGCTGGGGTGCTGGAGGTTTATAGGGCTTCGATGTTAGAGCCCTATGTAGGAGAGAGTCCTGGTTGGATTTCCTCCACCTCTCAGCGGCCTACTCCACGTCCTTAGGCTCAAACAAGTTCTTCCCCATAACGGAAGAATGCCTGAGCCTGCTGATCTCGATATTGGGGACTTTTTGATGGAACCTCTCAGACACCGCATCTCGACGTTTCAAGATGGTGTTAGCCCACAAGTTCGAGACTTGGTGGGCTAGAAACTCGATCGTGCGAGTGCCCGAGAGTAAAAAGGTCTCCATAGCCTTCCTGGTACAGGGGGTCCTCGGGTTACGACGCTGATCCGTTCTTAAGACGCGGTGTAACCCGAATTTCCGTGTAAGTCGGAACACCATAAATATACGTACTGTACTGTACTGTAAAGTATTACTGTATACTGTACTATAATAAAATGTATCAAATGACATAAAAACAATATTAGAAAAAGAGAAAACAATTCCTTACCACATGAATTAAAGTAAATATCAATAAAAAAAGAAAACAATTCCTTACCACATGAATTAAAGTAAATATCAATAAAAAAAAGAAAACAATTCCTTACCACATGAATTAAAGTAAATATCAATGAAAAAAAAGAAAACAATTCCTTACCACATGAATTAAAGTAAATATCAATAAAAAAAGAAAACAATTCCTTACCACATGAATTAAAGTAAATATCAATAAAAAAAAAGAAAACAATTCCTTACCACATGAATTAAAGTAAATATCAACAAAAAAAGAAAACAATTCCTTACCACATGAATTGAAGTAAATATCAATAAAAAAAAAAGAAAACAATTCCTTACCACATGAATTAAAGTAAATATCAATAAAAAAAAAAAAGAGAACAATTCCTTACCTTATTCCTATGGTTGGCTTGCACACTGGAAGGGATGTTGCAAGGGACGGAGAGACTGGTTTATTGTGGAGAGGAAGGTGCAGAAGATGCTGGAGAAACTGGGGCAGGTGAATCAGGATTCTCTGGAAGTGAGACAGAAGATGCTGGAGAAGCTGGGGCAGGCGAGTCTGGAGGTGAAGAGCCTACAAGAGGTGGTGGAGAAGCTGGAGAAGCAGAGGCAGCTGAGGTTGATGGCAGAGGCTCTGTAGCAATAGAGGCAGCTGAGGTTGATGGTAGAGGCTCTGTTGCAGGCAAATCTGGAGTAGTAGAGGCAGCTGATGTAGAGGGTGCAGTTCTCTCTACTTTCTTAAAATACCGCTCCAGGTTAGACTGGACAGAGAGGATCCTCTTCTCATCCAAAATCTCCTTATAACACTGCAGTAAGTCCATGACACCTCTGGAAACCCTGGTGAACCTGTCCATGTTGGGATCTTGAGCCTCGAAAGTTGCCAATGCTTGTTGTATCTCGGCAAAACCTTTTGACAAGCCCTGCCTTGTGAAAGCCTTAGGGTCTGGGGTGGGGGCTTCTTCCTCTTCCTCTATGATCTGCTTCTCCAGTTGTATCAAGTCCCCAGCAGATAACTCCTCTCCATGAGATTCTAGCAGCTCCGTAACATCATCAACCTCCATCTCCAAATCGGTTTCCTTACTCAGGGCAACAATGTTCTTGATAACATGGTCAACTGTGTCCTCAAACCCATGAAAATCATTAACAAATTGAGGACATAGCTTCCTCCAAACACCATTCATGTTTGTAACCTTCACCTCCTCCCAGGAATCAGCAATGTTCTTAATAGCATCAAGGATGTTGTAGGACTTCCAAAAGTCCTTCAGAGTCAAGTCCTTCTTCGTTTCAGTTGCCTGTAATGCCATAGCAATTGTTCTTCGGAGGTAGTAGGCCTTGAATGAAGCAATCACTCCCTGGTCCATAGGCTGTAAAAGGGCCGTGGTATTAGGTGGAAGGTAAACCACCTTCACATTAGGGTGAAAGTCTCCCAGCTGGGCAGGGTGTCAAGGGGCATTGTCCAGCAATAGCAACACCTTAAAGGGGATACCCTTTTGGGCGCAATACCGCTCCACACTAGGTACAAAATGGTTGATAAACCAGTCTTCAAACACTGCAAGTGTCACCCATGCCTTCTTATTTGCCTTCCAAATGACTGGGAGTTGACTCTTCCAAATTCCCTTGAGTGCCCTTGGATTTTCAGCCTGATAGACCAGCATGGGCTTCAGTTTGAAGTCGCCAGCAGCATTTCCCCCAAGAAGCAAAGTTAGCCTCTCCTTGCCTGCTTTATGACCGGGTGCTGACTTCTCCTCCTTTGCTATGTACGTGCGGTTAGGCATGCGCTTCCAGAATAAACCTGTCTCATCCGCATTGAACACCTGATAAGCAGAATAACCCCCCTCCCTAATTATCTCAGCCAACGCTTTAGGAAATTCACTTGCTGCTTTCTCATCCCCACTAGCAGCTTCACCTTGCACTTTAAGATTATGGTAATTGGCCCGAGCCTTAAATCGCATAAACCAACCCCTACTAGCCGAAAACTCTTCACTTTCACTTTCTCCCCCCCTTTCTTTTTTCAACGCTTCAAACAACCTTTTAGCCTTCTCTTGAATAACCATTAAGCTCACTGGAATACGCCGTTGATTTTGATCTTCCAACCAAAGCACTAATAACCTTTCCATTTCGATAATTAAACCACTACGCTGTTTCGTTATCACTGTTGCTTTCATTGGAGCAGATCCTTTTACGTGTTCAACAATGCGCTCCTTATCTTTAAGGATAGTAGCCACGGTCGAACGGCTAAGGCCAAGCGATCGGCCAATGTTCGTTGGCGTTTCACCGTTTTTAGACCGCTTAATAATGTCTAATTTCACTTCCATGGTGATGGCCTTCCTTTTCTTCGATGCACTACCATCAGAAGAATCTGCCTTGCGTTTTGGAGCCATAATGAAGGGCAAAAAGTTCAAAAAAACGATCAAACACGTGAGAGAAAGAACAGGCAATCACAACCAAAAATGGCGTATGAGTGGAACTGAGCGACGCCGTCTTCCTCGCCCACAACCACCGCAAAGCGTATTCATCCACCGCGCGCTAGAAACTAGTTCGCAATTGTTTACGTCGCTTACGACGCTAACGGTGTAAGACGGAACGACGCTTAATATTATTTTTATATTTTTATGGGGCGCGTTCGTAACGGCGAAACCGCGTAAGTCGGGACCGTCGTAACCCGAGGACCTACTGTACTTTCTTTGGACAAATCCTCTGAACGTAACAGGATGCCTAGGGTCCCTAGCCAGATATCCAGCCACGAAGTGGCCTGCATGGCACACTTCGCCACCTTCTCCTGGCTAAGGATCTCCGTAGCCGAGAACGAGACCTGCCGGTTGGAGAGTCTCTCAAGAGGGACTCCCCTGGTAAGCTCTTCCAAAGAATGGTGAAGGGGAAGAGCTAAACAAGTCTCCTCAACGATGTCAAAGTACCTCCTCTGTTGGACACGAGGAGGTGGGAGGAGTTTGTTGCCGGCGCTGGATCGGCTGGAGGGGGTAAGCTCGGAGAGCTGGACTTCGACCTTGTCTCTGACACTCGACCCCTTGAGACAAGGGCAAAGCCGCACTGGCCTTCGAGGGTTTTTGAGTCCCAAAGACTCGGTCCAAGACCGTGTCTTTGCCCTCACGAGAAGGAATCTCTGGATCAGCAAACCCATTGAGATTCCTCATAAGGGTCAGAACCTGCCAGAACGCATGTTCTGATTCCTGCAGCTCTCCTCCTGAAGGGCTAGCAGCGAAGTCTCCTGTCCCCAAAGGCTCTTCTTGGGGGGACTCGTGGACGTTTTCCGAGTGCTTGGCTGGCTCCGGTCTAAGTCTTGATGATGACTTCGGCACAGTCTTGGAGTCCTTCGACTCCCTCCTGGGAGGGATGCAGGACTCTAACAACGATGGTGGGAGGCTCTTCTCCGCCCCTACCCGAGAAGACTTTTCAGCGCGAGGTGGGGTTTCCCTCACTGGTGCGATGGGGGAACGCCTCACCTCACGTGACTCCCCTGAGGACGGGAAGTCTTCGTACGAAGGGGAGGGAGAGAAAGTCTGGGGGGGTCAGGAGGCCTTCCTCAAGGACTTACAAGGAGTCAGCTTCGCCCTCGGAGAAGTTACTACGTTCGAAACTCCTCTCTTCCTCTTCAGGGGAGTAGAAGCTGCCAAGGATTTGCGGCCCAGCTCAGAGAGAACAGGCTTAAAGACCTGCATGACCGCTCTGACCAGTGACCCAAACCAAGGCTGGTGGCTTACGGCTGTGCTGTCAGATACTCCCACTGGAGGGAAGGGGATCGACCGATCTCTAGGAGTTACAAAAGGGGGGTTCGCCAGAAAAGATGATGAAGGAGAAGAAAAGTCCCTGGACCTTTCCAGAACCTTCCCCCATGCCGGCGAGCAAGCTATTCTGCGCTTGCGGGGGAGGGGGGGGGGAAAGCGACGATGATGGCCTAGCCGCACATTGTCCTGCAGCCTCACGCGTTGGGGGGGGTGTTGATGATCGCGCTGGGGAGCGTGCTGGCGCTCGCGCGATGGCGAGGGTGCGCACGGGCAAGCGATGGCGCGCAGGGGCGCGAGCTGGAGAAAGCAGAGGGTGCGCAGAAGGAAGGTTAAGCTCTCGAGCGAGCGAAGGTGAATGTTCGTGCGCAGGATCCGGCCGAAGAGCCCGTGCAGGCGATGATACCGTTGGGCGTGCGCACGCAGCAGTCACATCTCTTGCGTGCGGGTGCGCATGAGTGCACACATCAGGCTGTGGAGATGGGCGTGGGCGCGCGGGGCGCGTGTGCGCAACCTTGTGGGCACGCGCGGGAGACTGCGCGCGAAGGCGTGCTGGCGAGGGATGGCACGCAGGTGGAGAACGATGGCACGTTGGTGAACGCTGGCGCGTTGGCGAGCGTTGGCGAGCAGGGGAAGAAATTAACTTCCCTACTGCGCCCAGATCAGAAGTTCGTGGGCGCACAGGAGATCGTTGGCGCGCAGGCGAGCGCTGGCGCGTAGGTGAGCACTGGTGCACAGGAGAACGATGGCGCGCAGCAGGTTCAAGGCGCGCAGGTGAGCACTGGCACACTTTAACAGGAACCTCCTCCGTAGAAGAGCGCTTGCGAGCAGGAGAGCGCTGGCGCGCAGGTGAGCACTGGCGCGCAGGTGAGTGCTGGCGCATAAGGGACGTATGCACCAACTTGTGCATACGCCCTTGTTGCCCCGAAGGGACCGTTGCCTGTTTTACAACAGGATGTGTTGGCGGCCAAAGCGCGTCAGCAGCCAGGAACGGCGACGGCAGGTCAGCAGGTCTGACAGGTGGAAGGTCGGCATGTCCTTTGTAAGGACGACCTTCCACCGAAGGAGATTGCGAACGATCTGCAGAGAAGTCCAGGGTTGTAGCTGGGAGAGTCGGAGAACGATGGCGAGGTTCCTCTGTGGCGGACTGCGGAGACGATGAACCGAAGAGGCGCCTCTTCACACCCTTGTGAGGTGAAGGAAGGCCTCTACGCAAAGAGGAAGGGGGGCTTTACGCCTTATGCGCCCTCTGGGGGCCGTGGGGTAAGCGGGCTGACCATCAGCAGTCCTCCGAAGAAGAGTCTCTGTGAATGAACTACCCCAAGGGGGAGAATCACCGGCAGGAGAGACCGTTGGAGTTAGTTCCTCCCTCGAAGGATGAGCAGAGGGAGGAACTAAGCCTTCAGCTACAACAGGTTGATCAGGAGCAGAGGTCTGAGATATCGCATCGGAAGCCTCTGCCACCACAACGTCGACGATACACAGAGGATCAACCTCTGCCAAAGTCAGCGATTGTTTGACAGCGGCCCCCAACCAGATCATGTCAAAAAAGGCTTCCTTGGAGGGCGAACCCTAAAGCCCCAAGGAAGCCCAAAGCTGAAATAAATCATCATTAGACATGTAAAGATTTAAATCCTCCCCCGGGGAAGGAGGAGGAGCTGCCTCGCTATGGGAGGCAACTCCCTCTCCCGAACCCCGAGATCGGGCAACAGAACTATGGCCTACGCTACCACTCGACAGTTTCTCGGAAGAAACCGATCGAGCGGGAGTTTCGGAGGAGGTTTGGGCAACAGAAGAAGAGCCCTTGGGATTTTCTCCTTTCAAAGAAACCTTCGAAGGAGAAATATCCCGTCTGGACTTCTTCTTCCATCGCCGAGAAAATCTCTCCCACTGGGAGGTAGACCACTGCCTACACTCACCACACTTATTATTTCTATCACACCGCTGGCCCCTACAATAAGGACAAAGGGTGTGAGGGTCCGTATCGACCGCCGACATAAACGTGCCACAAGGGCGGTCGGGTAATACAGGACACTTTCGCATAATAGCAGAGGCCAACTTCACGCACACCTGTAAAAGGAAAAGCAAAAAGCATTAAATGGCTGTCAGAAAGGCGAGGGTGAAAGTGGACACGTCCGACTACCACCCGAGCCGAGAGCAAAGTGAGCTCAAGCACAGGTGTGTGTGGGGGGGGGGTAAGCAAGCTACCCTCCCTAATCCCCGCTAACTAGCGGTGGGGTAGTAAACCCTCGTTAAAATTCTAATGGCTCGTCATTTCAGCTACGCCGAAAGTAATAACCCCTATTAAATGGCGTGGCTTGTATGTCAGTTACAGAACAAACCATTTTTAAAAATAAGACTTACCAGGTAGTTATATATATAGCTGATTAACACCTTTGGTGGAGGGTTAGAGACAGCTAGTATACTGTATCTGGAATTCTGCTTAAGAGTTAATTAAAACAAACTTAAGGGTTTGTACCTGATAAGGAAGCTGACTTCAATGATTCTCTGCCTCATTATGTCTGCTAGCCTTATGAGATCCAACGGTCCTCCCAGGGGGCTGAAGATCTCGTAGGGACTGTCAAACCAGTGTATATACCTCATTATGACAGAACCTCCTCCAATAACCAGTTCCGGGCGCTCTTCAAGGAACAAAATTAACCACCAGACTAAAATCAATGATTGTGGAAGACTGACACAATATCCACAAACAACAATAAAAACAAATAAAAGTACCAAGAGAAGAAAAGGTTATTAGGATTCTGGGAACGTAGTGGTGGATCCTTCCCCCACTACTGCACCCGCTGCTACAAATGGACCCAGAGTGTAGCAGTCCTCGTAACGAGTCTGAACATTTTTCAAATAATGTGAAGCGAACACAGATTTGCTCCTCCAAACGGTTGTGTCCATTATGCTTTGCAACGATCTATTCTGTCTGAATGCTGCTGACGTTGCTACTGCTCTGACTTCATGAGTCTTGACCTTTGAAAGTCCAAGGTCTGATTAATTACAATGTACATGTGGTTCTTTAATCAAGAGCCTGATAAAAAATGACAAGGCATTTTTTGACATCTGCAACATGAGTTTTTTGACTGAGCACCAAAGAGCTTCAGAATTGCTGCGTAAGTCTTTTGCTCTGTCCAGGTAGCATCTCAGAGATCTTACTGGGCATAGGACTCTTTCCAACTCCTCGCCAACTAAATCCGAAAGATTCAGAATCTCAAATGCTTTAGACCAGGGCTGAGAAGGGCGTTCATTTTTGGCAAAAAAAAGCCTAATTAAAAGGCACAGACAGCCTTACAATCACGAAAACCAACGTTCTTGCTAAACGCATGTATGTCACTCATTCTTTTGGCTGTTGCGAGACTAACCAAAAACAGAGTTTTCATAGTAAGGTCCTTCATAGAAGCTGAACCTAATGGCTCAAATCTGTCACTCATAAGAAACTTCAATACAATATCCAGATTCCAGGCTGGTGAATCTTGGTTTCGTTGCTTAGTAGTATCAAAAGACCTAAGAAGTTCTTGCAGATCCTTATTGTTAGAAAGGTCCAGGTTTCTGTGCCTGAATACAGTCGCTAACATGCTCCTATATCCTTTAATAGTCGAAGAGGAGAAGTTGCACTTTCTTCGAAGGTGGAGCAGGAAGTCAGCAATTTGGGCTACAGAGGTTCTGGATGAGGAAAGAGAGTTGACTCTATACCACTCTCTAAAAACCTCCCACTTGGATTGATAAACTTTGATAGTTGAAGTTCTTCTTGCTCTTGCAATGGCTTGAGCTGGATCCTTCAAAAAGACTCTAGCTCTAGTGAGTCTTTCGATAGTCTGAAGGCAGTCAGCTGAAGAACGTGGAGATTTTGATGGAATCTTTCCAAGTGGGGTTGTTTGAGTAGATCTACTCTTAATGGAAGGCTTCTTGGTGTATCTACCATCCATTCCAGTACCTCTGTGAACCATTCTCTTGATGGCCAAAAGGGGGCCACTAGGGTCATCCTGGTCCCTTTGGATGCTACAAACTTCTGTACCACTTTGTACAGGATATTGTATGGTGGAAAAGCGTACAGATCTAAATTGGTCCAATCTAAAAGAAACGCGTCTACGTGGACTGCTTCTAGATCCGGTACTGGAGAGCAATAAGCCTCTAACCTCTTTGTCTTTAATGTTGCGAAGAGGTCTATGCATGGTCGACCCCAAAGTCGCCACAGACTCTTGCAAACTTGAAGATGGAGCGTCCACTCTGTCGGTAGGATCTGACCTCTTCTGCTGAGGCTGTCTGCCATTACGTTTTTCTCTCCTTGGATGAACCTCGTCATTAGGATAACGTTCCTCTCCCTTGCCCACAAAAGGAGATTCTTTGCCGTCTAGTACAGAGATATCAAGTGAGTTCCCCCCTGCTTGGCAATGTAAGCCAATGCCGTCGTGTTGTTGGCATTGACTTGAACCACTTTTTTGGTGACTGATCCTTCGAAATTTTTGAGGGCTGATAGAACTGCCAACAATTTATATGATTTATATGAAAGTTCTTCTGGGTCTCTGACCACAGCCCCGAAACTTCCAACTTGTTCAGGGTTGCTCCCCACCCTGAGTCCGAGGCGTCGGAACATAACACAAGGTCTGTGTTCTTTTGAGTTAGGTGGAAACCTTCTTGGAACTTGTTCGGTTCGTCCCACCACCGAAGGCAGTCTTTAATGGAGTCCGTAATTGGAATACTCATAGTCTCTAGGTCTTTATCCTTGTTCCAATGGTTGTTGAGATGGAACTGGAGAGGATGAAGGTTCAGTCTTCCTAGGGGAACAAATTGTTCTAAGGAGGAGAGGGTTCCTACTAGACTCATCCACTTCCTTGCCGAACACATGTTTTTGCCTAGAAAAGATCGGAGTTTCAACCTGGCTTACTCCATCCTTAAAGGAGATGGAAAAGCCCAAAAAATCTGACTGCGAATCGTCATTCCCAAATAAAGAATCTCTTGTGATGGAATCAAGAGAGACTTTTCCTTGTTGACAAGGAGACCCAGTTCTTTTGTAAGGTTCAAGGTTGTCTTAAGATCCTTCAGGCAGTGATCGTATGTGTGAGCTCTGAGAAGCCAGTCGTCGAGATACAGGGAGGCTCTGATGCCCCTTGAGTGGAGGATTTTTGCTACATTTAGCATGAGCTTCGTAAAGACTTGTGGGGCTATGCTGAGGCCGAAACATAGGGCTCGAAATTGGAAAACTTAGGTAAGGCCTGAAGCTCGAATGTATTGGGATGTGAAAGTAGGCATCCTGGAGGTCTAATGAGAGCATCCAGTCACCTCTCCTTACTGCAGCAAGAACTGATTTTGAAGTCTCCATTGAGAACTTCGTCTTCTGGATGAACTTGTTCAGTGCACTCACGTCCAGGACTGGACGTCATCCCCCGAGTTCTTGAGTACCAGGAACAGGCGGTTGTAAAAGCCTGATGAACATATGTCCTGTACTCTTTCTATGGCCCCCTTCTCCAACATGAGAGACACTTGGATAATCAGTACTTGTCTCTTTGCCTCCTCTCTGTATCTGGGAGAGAGATCCACTGGAGCTAAGACCAAAGGAGGATTCCCTAGAAAGGGGATCTTGTAACCCTCCTTCAAGATCTGTATAGACCATTGATCTACTACTCTCTTCTCCCACGCTTGCCAGAAGTTGAGTAGTCTGGCTCCTACTGCCTGAAGGCTAAAGCAGTCAGACTCTGCTTCGCCATGATCTGAAGCCTCTCCTTTTATTCCTTCTTGCGTCAGGTCTGGAGTTACCTCTGCTGGAAGACCTCCCTCGAAAGGGCTGGGAAAACTTGGGAAAAGAAGTTTCTTCCTTAGTTTTGCGGCTGGCAAAAGAAGGTGGTAGAGCTTTTCTGGCTGTCTTAGAGACCAGGTCTTGAGTAGCCTTTTGAGCTAAGGCCGACGATATTTCCTTGATTAGTTCTTGTGGGAACAAGGGAGAAAGAGGCGCATATAACAGCTCAGAAATGAGCATAACTGATCCCTTTTCTTTAAAATACCTGCAGAAAAGAGTGCTGCCAATTCATTGGATCCATACTGCAAAGCCTTATCCATACAGGACATTAAATGGACTAAGGCAAAGGTACAGTATTCCCTTCTTTAAAAGTTGCAACTTTTTTACCCAATGCTCCTAAAGTCCAGTCTAAGAAGTTGAAAACTTTGAAGGCTCTAAATATGCCCTTAAGCAGATGATCCATCTCCGATGTAGACCAGAAAATCTTGGTCTTCCTCACGGCCGACCGACGAGGAGCGTCTACAAGGCTTGTGAAATCTCCCCGGTATCTCCAAGCTGAGAACTTCTCCTGTCTCATACCAGATACTAGACCTAGAGGCTAGTCTAGCTGGAGGAAATGCGAAAGCCGCTTTCCCTAAGTCTTTCTTGGACTGCATCCAGTCACCCATCAGTTTTAGAGCCCACTTAGACGATTGTGATAAAACCATCTTGGTAAATCGAGCCTTCTTTGACGCCTTCCCAAGAGTAAACTCGGACGGTGGCGAACGGGGAGCAACTGGTACAAAAAAGTCTGAGAATTCCTCAGTAAAAACTTTCATATGTTTTTTCAAGTCAGCAGAATGACGAAAAGAAAGAGAGTCTTCGTCTTCTGAAACTTCCTCAAACTCCACAGGAGAAAGCTGACCTTCGATGTTCTTCTCTGGTAAAGTACCATCGGGAGCAACAGTGTTGAGAGCAATATCCTTCTCGAGTCGATCCTGAGTTCCGACAGCAACAGAAACTGGATCCTTACGAATACTATCAAGCGGGCATGTTACTTGCCACTCAGCCAAACGCTCGCGATCAACGCGATCGGAACTATTGAGTTCCTGAACGTGAACTGCGTTAGAATAAGCGTTATCTTGGAGAGTGTAAGCCTCATCGTCATAATCAAGACTAACTTCTGAAGCGTCTGAAATATGGCGTTCAGGATCGTGTTCTGAAAGGTGCTTGCTGTCGCTTCCTGACAAGCGTTCAGCGCTGCGAAGCGCTTGCCGCTCAACGACCTATTCAGCTGTTTGTCGCTCAAAAACACGTCCTGGAGGACGTTCACTAAGGTATCTTGAAGAGCGGTAGGCGTCCTGAGAACTAGGACATTCGACAGCCTGTTTCGCAGGACGTTCGGCAGCCTGTTTCGTAGGACGTTCGGCAGCCTGTTTCGTAGGACGTTCGACAGCCTGTTTGACAGGACGTTCGACAGCCTGTTTGACAGGACGTTCGACGTCTCTCTTTGATGGATGTTCGAGCACACGATCTGAATGAATGACCTCTTTGCGCTTGTTAGGACGTTCTGCGCCTCGAAGTAAAGCGTGTTCGACATTAGGGCTGTCAACTACGGACTTAGCTGATTGTTCAGGATCATGTCCTAAAGGACGTTCAATGTTGCTAGCAGGAAGCTCGGAGCCTCGAATAGGAGGACGTTCGAGATCATGAACCACCACGCGCTAAAGACTACGTTCGGGAACACGTCCTACAGGACGTTTCAAAACGTGCTGAGCAGACCACTCGCTGTCTCGATCCTGACAATAACTGTCACGTGTGTCAGCTTGAGGCTTGTCGCTACGTTGGTAGCTCTGCATGAACGACGAGAGCCTGTTTTGCATCTCTTGTAGCATGACAAAATTAGGATCTGACCGTTGCGATATTGGTGATGACACCACAACATCCTCCTCATCGCTCAGGCGTACAGAGCGCCTGGATGGTGAAAACCAGTCTGAAGGCTGCGTGGGAACCTGTATCGAGGTTAAGCCTGGTCCTGACAACTGCTTAGTAGGATCCTTGGTAGCGTCCGACATCCTAGCAGGACGTTTAGTCGGAGAACTTTCAAACGACTCTGGTACAGTATATCCCAATGGCTACAGCCAGGCCGCGAACTAGAAGGACGTTGGTTGGCCTTATCAAAGGTCCTCTTAAGAGGTCTGGAAGCAAGCTTCCAGCCTCTTTTAGGCAAAGCGTCATCCGAAGACGACGAGAAACACTTAACCTCACCTTTCCATTGGTGAGGGTGAACGTCCTGGGAAACGCCAACAGGTACATTCAAGGGGACTTCTGCTCGTGTTTTAAAGCCTCTCGTTTCCTTTCGATGTTCGACATTCCTTCTCCCAGGGGTTAGGGAGTTTGGAAGAGGTCTAGGAATAGGAGGACGACAGACGCGAGCAGGCGCACCCTCCACAGCACTTAACTTCTCTGCACTTTTCGCACTTTCACCCTTCAACTGCTTAACGTCGGACATAAGCTGGGTCCTGTCCGCCGCAAGCGATTCCACTTTAGCACCCAGCGCTTGAATCGCAACCAACATGTCTTTGAGCGTCGGCTCATTAGCAGTTACAGTAGCGGGATCAGGATCTACCACTACAGGGGAAGGAATACGGTTAGTGACATGGGAAGAGGAAAAGTCTATAGAAGAACGAGAAGAACTTCATCTCAATCTATCCCTTTTGAGTTTACGTCTATACCTGTCAAACTCAATCCATTCATGCTCTGATAAAAGAACACACTCATCGCAACGATCCCCCAAATCACATTCTTTACCTCTGCAAGTAACGCAGGGAGAATGGGGATCAAGAGAAGCTTTAGCCATTCGGGTCTTACACCCACTCACACATAACCTAAAAGTTATAGGGGGGTGGCCATTTTGGAAAATTTAGAGAAATCAAACAAGCAAGGGTCAAAATTTTTAAATCCAATCGTATTAAAGAATATCCAAAAGCGAAATCAAACAAGCGGGAATCAACAACCAAAGTTTTGTACTTCACCAAAGTAATATCAATAATTTGACGAGCAGAATATCCACGTGTCGCCGCTAGCGACGGCAGGGAATATATGAGGGTTCCTGGAATGGTTCCCAGGTACCTCGCTAGAGCGCAGGGGTGGTACACCTGGCTATCCAATCGGCGATTGGCGCGAATTTTGAATTTTCTGCCGTGACGTCAGGAACGTAAGCTATATACCGTATATACTCGTGTAATGTTCGACTTCGTGTAATGTTCGACCCCCCTATTTTGCCTTCAAAATCATGAATTCATCATATACCTCATGTAATGTTCGAGTCTTGATTTTGGCAGTAGGCTAGAGGTTATGCCTCAATGGTCTTTTATTTGCAGAATACCATAATTACCAAAAAAGTAGGGGTTATGCCTAAGTGCGACAAACAATTGTATAAAACAAATCGGAACAACAACTAAATACTAACATCTGTTTACAATAACAATTGAGTATTCAGCGTACATTTTCTAACGAACACTTTAGTTGCGAACAGCTGATTATCATCACCGCCTAATAGCTTTCAAAAACAAGCAAACACTACAAGTAGCAAACAAAATTAGTTCATCGTTTTGCGTAACAAATTACCATTACCAGTACAGTAATTATAATTACCCGTTATGCTAATCTTTTTTTTTCATCACAGTATATATGAATAAGAATTTACTCATAACCCATCAAGATGTCTACCAATAAATATGAAAAAATTACTGCAAAATTCAAGCTTTAAGTTATTGCAGCCGCTGAAACGATAAATAACGTTCAAGCCGCAAAAATGTTTGGAGTTACCGAAACTAGCGTTCGAACTTGGAGAAAAAAAATGTGGATTCAATTAAGAAAATTTTTTGGGGTTTATTATTAATATCAATTACCGTATATTTCCGCGTATAAGACGACCCTATATTCCAAAATTTAACCATTAAAAATGGGGGGTCGTCTTATATTACCGTTATAAAAATCACACCGTGAATTCTATGTCTGGTTTATCAGTAGGTTAGTCTAGATTGAGGTGCTATAACCACCGACACACATGAAATGATTTACTGTACATTAATATATAAATGTATAATGAAAGTAACGAAACATTTTTTCCCGTATATATTATTGGCATATCTACAAAAATGGCATAAATGATAAATTCGAAGAATAATTCCAACTTTTAACCATACGAGTGTAATGACAGAAATGCTTCATTTAACTGAATGGTAATTCCATTTACGATTTTTAGACTTAATAAACGAATTGGTTTTCATCTCATCAAAATGTTATGTTAGCCACACGTAGTTGAGTTGGTGTAGGATCGAGTGTGCATACGCCGAGATAGAGAGGCGTAACAAAGGAGTAGTTGTGTCTATGGTCGAGAGTTTTTGATTGAGTGCCAAAGTAAACAGAGGCGTAGTTGTGTGAGCCTCGAGCGTAGCTGCGCTAGGTAAGCTCAGAACGCACTCTTTGAGCCGACAACGACCAGTGTAGAGGGGAAATGTTGCTCCCCCCATATTATTATGTGAAATTCTTACCTTCTCCCTTGTAAAAGGTATGCACTTGTTCTTGTTATCATGTATGTGTTGTAATAACACTTGACATTGTCTGTTGTGGTTATCTTTTTCTTCAAATGTATCAAATAAAGTACAATAAGTTTGCCAGTATTGAAACTGCTTTATGCTGTGCTTGCATGTGGTTGGAACTGTGCCACCAACCGTAAGTTAAGATTTGTAATATTATTCTCAGATTTATCAAGTTAGTCTTTGAGTTGCCAGGCTAACTGTGCAGTGTAACCAGTAGGTTAGGTATGAGTACAGTGTAGCCTAGGCTACGAAGTGTCTGTTGTTTGACATAGGATCGCTGTCCTAAATGAAGACTTTGTATTACAGGGTACCAGTTTGGAGTACCGAGCATGTACTAAGCTTTTTGTAAGAATAAAAAGACCCCCGGGAACCAGCCTTTCCCTCAACCTCCACTGCAAATGAAGATCCGTCATTCTCCACAGCAAGAGTCAAGTTACCTTAAGCCTAGGCTTAGAGTATTAGCCTATACCTATGATGTACCCGGTATTAGCCTATGTCAAGGCTTGGTTTGTTATAGGTAGGCTAGCCAGGAGTAAGTCGATTATCCTAAATTGAATGGTGCCTCCGAACTTAGGTAGGGACAATTGACGAAGGTAAGAGTTAGTGAAAAGTCATGAGTGAAATGGCATGACATATGGTGACAGCGGTGTGGGATGTATTTATCTTATATAGATTAATATATCCATCCCTACGTCCTAAAGTAGCCACGAAACCATTAGGACTATTTACTTTTTATATATTTATATGATAGCCTAACCTAGGGTGATTAGGTCTATATCATCCTAGCCTAAGGTACTGTACTATTAGTGTATTTATTTTTATTGCATCATGTGCTGACTATTTTGCTGGTGTTTCTGTATAACATGGCTCAGAAAATGGAAGGTGAGGTTGAAACAGAAGATTTATATGATAATCTTTTGTCTGCCATGGATAACCAAAGTAGTCAAATGCAACAAGTGTGCGAACAACTTATTGACATGAAAAGAGAAATATCTAGTTTGTCAAATGCTTTACCTGTCACTTCCACCCCATTCAATTCTAACAGAGCTGACGCATCTGACATTAACCCATTTGTTACAGTAGACAGAGCAGACATAACGCCAACATCAGTATTGACACATAATTTGCCAATTAGTACACAGCCTGTAGGGCCTAATGATCCAGTTCAGGGTAGTAACACCATTAATAACCCAGTTATTCGGGTAGGTAATGTGCATGACCCTATTGGTAATCAGTCTAAGGGATTTTGCTTAAAACCCAAGGATATTTTGATGTTGAAATTGTCAGATTTGCAAGGTATTGGAACTGATAATAGACTGGCTAGGTTTTTCTGTCAAGTAGAGTTCTGTGTTTCTGCAGATATGGATAGGATCCAAGTAGCACTTACCAGAGTAGATCAAGAAATTGCAACGCTAATAACAGCTGAAATGGCCAAAAGGGGAAATACCATATCTTGGAGTCAAATTAAGGACTTTCTGAATCACCAATTTGCCTGTTCAGTTAATATTACCCAGTCTTGGCAAGAAATAGAGATGGAACGGTACAGTGTAGATGAAGCCCCCAGAACATTTGTTAACAGAATGAAATGTAAATTATCTGCCTTTGCATTGAAATTCCCTAAGGATACCTTGCCAAAAGCTGACAATCTTGTGAAAAGGAAGTTGTATAGTGGACTTGACGGTAGATCCCAAGAACGACTCGTTGACTTCCTTGATGATGGGATACCTTTGGAAAGATTCATTGAACTAGTTGAGTATGAGTATCATTTAGCGATAATAAGTGGAACCGTTACCCAACATAGAGTTTTACCTGTTCATAATTCCAATTCCCTTCCAACACCTGCAGTAAATAGTAGTGCACAAACCACATCAAAATTGGAGCATCTAGAGAAGCAGATTAGTGAGTTGTCCAACCAATTAAAAAGATTAGGTAAGAAAAAGGGAAGCAATCAGTATTGTGCTTACTGTAAGGTTAGAGATCACAAGCTTTCTGAATGTCCACATAATCCTCCGAGAGGTGTTTGTTTTGATTGCCACAGACCTGGTTGTAAAAGAAGTTCAGCACAGTGCCCAGGTCCTGTCCGAAATGAGTGACTAACGGCCAGTCACAGGTCTCCTTCTATCAATTTGATGATAAATCATGTAATGTGCCATGCCTTAATTGATACTGGTAGTGAAGTATGTGTAGCACAGAAGAGGCTTATAGAAAGTTTAGGTTTACATTGTAATCAAATGAGGAATATCCCACAACTTACTGGAGTAACTCAGCATGTTCTCCCTGTTCTTGGTACGGTGTATTTGGACGTTCATATTGGTTCCAGGGTGATTACCCATTTATTTTCTGTAGTGCCAGATGGTTATTTGGACACAGACCTATTGTTAGGAGCAGATTTGATTAGGTCCGCACCGATGACATGGGATGATGCAAAGAAAATAATTGTTTGGGATAGATTTATTTATCCGGTAGGGTATTTGAGACCCAGACCATCTAACAAAAGGGTCAGGCAGATTAAGGTACTTCAACCTAATAAACCTCAAAAAGCTCAGGTTAGACTTAGAAAGAAACTTATTCTACCCCAGTTTACTGCTGGTATTTACCCATTAGCTGTAGATGAACCTCCTAACACATTGTTAGAATTTGTACCTGAAGTTAAAGTGTGTCAAACCCAATCTGTGTTGTGCCTTAAGGTTAATGATGCTCAGGAAGTGTTATTACCATTGGTAAATAATACGAAAGCTAGGATGACGATGAAGGTTGGAACTTTATTAGGCTGTTATAGGATAATCAGTGAAGATGATATTGATCAGCCAGATCCAAAGTGCCGGAAAACTAGAATTCAGAATGATTTAGTTCCTCCAGGTGTTGATGTTAGCATCCAATCAGGCAATACTAGAGAAGAAAAGATTAAATATTTGTATTCTCAACAAGATAATTCCCATCTTAATGCTGATCAACAGGCAGAATTAAGTGACATGTTAGTTGCAAATCACTCCATATTCATTCTTGAAGAAAAAGAATTGGGAAAGTTTAAAGATGTTCAAGCTCATATTGCAGTAAGTGATCCACACCCAGTTAGATCTCCCATGTATCGATACCCAGAAAAGACCAAAACTCTTATTTCCACCATGTTAGAGGATATGGAAGAAAGAGGGATAATAGAACCATCTAATGCAGCATGGTCAAGCCCAATTGTTCTTGTAAGGAAACCCGATCACACTCAAAGGATGTGCCTCGATTACCGTAAAGTCAACACACACCTCCAGGTTGATATTCACCCTTTACCTAGATTAGAGGAAATGGTAGATACAGCTGCAGGAAACCATTATTATGCTTCTTTAGATATGAAAGATGCATATTATCAAGTGGGATTAGATAAAGAGAGCAGGGATTTAACAACTTTTAGTGATGGAGTTTCACTTTATAGATTTAAACGCCTTCCTTTTGGATTAAGTTGCAGTCCAGCTATATTTTCACGTATCATGTCTAATATCTTGGCTCCTCTTATTAAGAAAGGGTGGGTTAAGAATTACTTAGATGATATAGTTGTTAGGGCTCCCAGTTTTCCCATCTTGTTAAAAAGGTTAGAGCAACTATTCAAACTTTTCAGTGGCAAAGGAGTGAAGCTAAACCTAAAGAAATGTCAGATAGGCCAAAAGGAAATAAAGTTTTTAGGTCATATAATCTCCAAGGACGGTTGTAGACCATGTCCAGACAATATCAGTGCAATCAAAGGAATGAAACCACCTACCAATGTTAAGCAAACTAGGAGATTTCTGGGAATGTGTGGGTTTTACAGGAAACACATTAAGGATTATGCTAAAATAGCTGTTCCCATGACTAATCTCTTAAGAGAGAAAGAACCCTTCTTGTGGACAAAGAATTGTCAGTCCAGCTTTGAACAAATGAAACAAGCATTAGACACTGCTCCAGTGTTAGTAAAGGCTCAAATGACTAAACCCTTTGAATTATTTACTGACGCTAGTTTAGATCATGTAGGTGCGGTTTTGATACAGAGACAAGAGGATCAGTTGAAACCTGTTGGATATTTCTCTAAGAAACTGAAGCCAGTTGAGCAGCGCTACAGTACCACTGACAGAGAAGCACTTGCTATTGTCTTAGCATGTCGTAGGTTTCATCATTTCTTTGGGGTGTTCCATTTACCATTCACACCGATCATCAGCCTCTAGTATCAGTGTTCAAGAGAAAGACTAAATCACCTAGAATGAGCCGGTGGGTAATTGAAATGCAGGATTACCGGTTCAAGGTAGAATATCGGCCAGGTAAAAATAATCAAGTGGCAGATCAACTAAGTAGACCAGTTAGAGCAGTTTTTCATTAGAGTAGGGACGATTATCTCGGTCTGAGCAAGGATGAGTTTAAAGAAAAGCAGTTAGAGGAACCAAGGTGGGCTGAGTTAATAACCTTTCTAGAGGGTGGCAAATTACCACGTAAGAGGTTCCCTAAAGCTTTAATTACACAGTTCCTGCTGTACGAAGGCTTATTATATCTCAATGCAGATAAAGTTGATAACTCCATTCAGCTGAGATTAATATTTCCTAGGGATTTAACCAAGGCAGCTTTGAAGTTCGGTCATGAATCGTTGTCAGGTCACTTAGGAATACGCAAAACAATTGATGCTATTGAAAACTTATTTTATTGGCCCTCATTGCGATCTGATGTTACCAAATATGTAAGTGAATGTGTCATGTGTCAAAAACATAAAGCTAGTAGTTCTTTACAACAACAGTTTCAGGAATTGCCTCCAGTAACTAAACCTTTAGAGAGAATCAAGTCTTGATTTAACAGATATGTTATCTGGTGCAAATGGTTATAGATATGTATTGACTGTTATTGATCATTATAGCCGGTATGTTAAGTTCTATCCCTTGCGAAGTAAGTCTACAGAGGAGGTAAGCAAAAACTTCCTTATGTATCTGAATGACTTTGGTGTACCTATGACTGTCATTCTGGATAATGGTGCTGAATTCACTTCAAATCAATTTAGAGAATTATGTCGCGAACATAAGATCAATACAGGTTATATTACCCCATATCATCCACAAGGAAACAGTGTTAGTGAAAGGATGCATAGAACCATGAAAACCGTACTAAATGTGATGTGCAAAGGACATCCTTATCAATGGCCAAAGTACTTAGGTGAAACCCAGCGTGTGGTCAATTCTGCGGTACATACCACTCTTGGTGAACAACCTCATTATGTATTTTTCTCTCGCAGGGCACCCTAGGCAAGTAACTAGTGTGTTACCCACAATAAATGATGGTGTAGAAGAGACTGCTATTGCAAAAGCACAAAACTCATAGAGAGATGGCCAGCAAGTATCGAGCAATAGCCAATCAAAACAGGAAGAATGAGAAAGTGGATGAAAACTGTCTCGTATGGGTTAAAAATGAAAGTGTGATTCCCAGCACAAGTAAGAAACTAAACCCAAGATGGTCTGGTCCTTATGTAGTAACCAAAGTGTTTAGGGATGGTGCTAAATATGAGTTAAAAAACTTGTTTGACCACACCATTATTGAACGTGCTGCTGACAAAGTAAAACCTTTTGTAGGACAAGAACAGTGGTTAGTAAAAATGCAGGAAATGGATATTATCAATCCGGATGTGAACGAAAGAGTACAAACCAGAGGTGCTTACAATATTGTTCCTCCCTCTAGATTAATTGAGGAAATTTGAGATCATATTTTTTATACGGTATTTTGTATTTTTGTACTTTTATATGGAAATGTATTTTATTCTGTGCCTTAGCATTGTTCATGCATATAACAATTATGTTAATTTCCAAGTGTCTTTATGGGTTATGTTCATAGATTATGGATCTGATAATATCACTTCGTTACCATGAACCTGTACTCGGTTGAGGTTGTGTATCAAGAGCAACCCCATCCAAAAGCTTTACAAACTCTGGTGGAGTTGTTCAAGTTTTGTAACTGATGTGTAAGTTAGTCATTAGGATGCTTTAAGAGGTATATTATCTTCAAAGGTACTTTTCTCCTGCTTAAGGTTATTGAGTGCATGAGACTGAATGACATGAAGAGGTTGTTTGTAAGAAAAATAATCCTAAGTAATTATACCCTTAATGAGGAGTGACTGGGTCTTAAGTGAATTTAAGATCACTCTTACATAGGTGGTTTAACTTGGTAAGGTTATTAGGATGGTTAGGCAGAAACGCGCCTTAAGGGTGGCGTCCCACAACTTGCTCTGTATGTCTGACAGCAGACCTTGAAGATTAAATGTTGCAGCCTATATCCGGCTGAGAGATGGCTACTATTCATGGCGCATAAAACTTGTTGTTGTTAGATCTGTTTTCTACCCTAGGTTTTGCAGTTAGTTGATAGTTCTTGATAAATGAAAACCAATTTCCGTAGGGGTAAAGTGATGTAATGACAGAAATGCTTCATTTAACTGAATGGTAATTCCATTTACGATTTTTAGACTTAATAAACGAATTGGTTTTCATCTCATCAAAATGTTATGTTAGCCACACGTAGTTGAGTTGGTGTAGGATCGAGTGTGCATACGCCGAGGTAGAGAGGCGTAACAAAGGAGTAGTTGTGTCTATGGTCGAGAGTTTTTGATTGAGTGCCAAAGTAAACAGAGGCGTAGTTGTGTGAGCCTCGAGCGTAGCTGCGCTAGGTAAGCTCAGAACGCACTCTTTGAGCCGACAACGACCAGTGTAGAGGGGAAATGTTGCTCCCCCCATATTATTATGTGAAATTCTTACCTTCTCCCTTGTAAAAGGTATGCACTTGTTCTTGTTATCATGTTATGTGTTGTAATAACACTTGACATTGTCTGTTGTGGTTATCTTTTTCTTCAAATGTATCAAATAAAGTACAATAAGTTTGCCAGTATTGAAACTGCTTTATGCTGTGCTTGCATGTGGTTGGAACTGTGCCACCAACCGTAAGTTAAGATTTGTAATATTATTCTCAGATTTATCAAGTTAGTCTTTGAGTTGCCAGGCTAACTGTGCAGTGTAACCAGTAGGTTAGGTATGAGTACAGTGTAGCCTAGGCTACGAAGTGTCTGTTGTTTGACATAGGATCGCTGTCCTAAATGAAGACTTTGTATTACAGGGTACCAGTTTGGAGTACCGAGCATGTACTAAGCTTTTTGTAAGAATAAAAAGACCCCCGGGAACCAGCCTTTCCCTCAACCTCCACTGCAAATGAAGATCCGTCATTCTCCACAGCAAGAGTCAAGTTACCTTAAGCCTAGGCTTAGAGTATTAGCCTATACCTATGATGTACCCGGTATTAGCCTATGTCAAGGCTTGGTTTGTTATAGGTAGGCTAGCCAGGAGTAAGTCGATTGTCCTAAATTGAATGGTGCCTCCGAACTTAGGTAGGGACAATTGACGAAGGTAAGAGTTGGTGAAAAGTCGTGAGTGAAATGGCATGACACGAGCACAGCTGAGAAAATGTAAACATCGAGTATTGGTTGCGTTGTTAGCAACTTTTTCTCTCGCTAACCTTTCAGTAATTTTAATGCTAGTATTAATTACGATAATAATAACATAATAGGATATCATATTATTTAGTTATCTAAAAATTATTATTTTTTTCATTAACCATATCACGTTATAACATACGCAACCCGACTGTTTGCTAGCTTCATACCTGCTGCGTTATGGTAAAGTCATTACTCGTAGCGGAAAAAACTATTTATGATGGTTTAGGAAATATAATCCATGCTAATATGCGTGGTGTTAAATGAACATGGTTAGTACTGTATATATAGGCCTAGCCTATGTTTACCTACCGGTAGGTAGCCTTATATACGTGTAAGCATAGCCTATGATTACCTACCTGTAGGTAGCATAGCAAGGGTAATGTTCGTGTAGGCCTAGCTTATGTTTACCTACCGGTGGGCCGGAAATTTTTACTTTTTCAAATTTATATCTCGTGCAATGTTCGACCCTTACTTTTTTAACTGAAAAATAGGCCTTCAAAAATCGAGCATTACACGAGTATATACGGTATATAACTACCGGTTAAGTCTTATGTTTAAAAATCTAAAGCTCGCTAGCAAATTTAGATTTAGATCTCGAAGCCCTCCTGGCTTTATCTAACTCTAACTTACGCACATAGCGTTTCATACTTAACCATTCCTTCTCGCTCAAAACCTCACATTCCTAGCATCTATTATCAAGCGCTCAATCAAAACCCCTGCACTTCAAACAAACAGTGTGAGGGTCTACCGAAACTTTCGGTAACCTCACCTTGCATACCTCATTTACACAAACACGAAAATGAAGTTTATCAGTCATCGTAAACAAACAAATAGTTATAGACTAATAACAAATGCGACTGCCAAAACCCCAGATCAGTGTATGTCACCAAAAAAGAAGTCCAGTACAGCGACACAGGGAAAGCGAACGAAAAACTCCAATGGCGGACCAACGATGTTGTCAGTCCAACCAGCAGAGATGATCTGAGGAACAGAAAACGGGAATGATTCCAAGTACCACCATGTAAGGGTTGTTAACCACCTAACCGCATAACCACCACACGGCGGTTGCCGTGAGTTTTGAAAAATTCTGCCGGACGTCAGAGACTATAGCTATATATATATATATATATATATATATATATATATATATATATATATATATATATATATATATATATAAAACTGCCAGGTAAGTTCTATTCATAAAAAAGTAGTTTTTTCCCTAGGTTACATTGCCCTGTAATAGTGCAATAATACCCAATATTTATCTCGTTATGTCTTTATCTGCCAGGTAAAAATTATAATACGTATCTTAATGTTTCGTTTTTTCAATAATTAGCAAACTAAAGTGTGCTTATTTTCCCAGCACAAGAGGTCCTAGTGCTTATATAATTTCCTGCTTCAAGCCGCCAAACTGCAGCCCCACCCATCTACGTCTACGTCAATGACAGGGTCAGTGACAGTTCTTTCTTTGTCAACGGAAGATCCTCAGCCTTCGACCTCCCAAACTTAAGGTAAGTATTTATTCGTGAATTGTGATTTCGTTTTAGTTTGTGACCTGGGAAAAGGCCGTGGGCTCCGGGTTGTGACCTGGGAAAGGGGTCAATGGCCTTGCCCGCGCTAGGGGTTGTGACCTGGGAAGGGGGTCCGGGGGCTTGCCCCCGCCTAAGGGGTGTAACCTGGGAAGGGGGTCCGGGGGCTTGCCCAGCTAGGGGTTGTGACCTAGGAACTACTAGGTTAGGTTAGGTCTGTTTGTTAGGTTCTGTACCATTTTACAAATCTCAAATGTGTTAATAATCATGTTTGTCCTATGTTCAGCCACTTACATGATCCATATATTTTTCCAACTGGTTATCTTGTTCTTATTTTGCATTACTGACCATTATTATTGCTGCAAATCACTCGTTTATGACATTTCCCCACCCTAAAAAGCCCGGTTTCCCACTGGGGTCCCCCATAATTGTCTTTAAATATGGGGGTCCAAAACCTCATGAACGGATGGTTTGTCCCAATAATCAAGGTCAGAAATGCATAGAATACAAGATAACGTGTAGGAAAAATATATGATTCCTGTATTTGGCTAGAAATTAAAGTATCATATATAAATATATATATATATATATATATATATATATATATATATATATATATATATATGTGTGTGTGTATGTGTGTGTGTGTGTCACTAATTATTTGTGATGAAAATGTGTCATTTTCGGAGAAAACGGTCGTTTTGTGTTAAGGTAAACGCTGTTATATGATAGAAAAACTTCCCGTCCGTAACTACAATAAAAACGAAAACCCTCTTCTGGAGTTAGTCTAGAAAACTACTCTTTTCCGTCAATTGTCGTTGTATAACCTACCTATAATTCCTTCCAACAGCTATTATATTTCTTCCCCAATGGACGAATTTAGCAAAATTTTGGCCCGACATGTCAAATCCGTACGGCTAGATAGTGGCTAGTGGTACACGTTAGCGATAGTTCATCTACTGGCAATGGCTTTCCTGCTCCACAACAAAAAACAACTAAGGTGTATGGGTTGAAGATAATTCAGGGTATCAAAGGCGTTAATATTTCTTTTTCCTTCGTACTAGTTACTAAGCAAGAATTGTGTCTTGGAGTTTGAAATTTGATTTGATAGGACTGTCTCTCAAACTCTATCAAGTATCAGCTGTTATTTGTCTCATACCTCTCGTTAACAACTTGAAAGGATATTTTGAACATTTATTTCTGCTTCATAAAAGGTTATATTTACCCCATTATAACCTTTCAAATCTCATTTTATTTACTAAATTCTATAATATGAAAGATTTATAGTAAAATGGGGAAAGTGACAATAAAAATAACATTTACCAAGTATCGATGAAATCGAACACACCGAAAAATAAGCAGGGCCAAAAGAGCTTAATTTTATCAACAGAAATATGCTCACAAACATATCATGAATCTACATAAAAACTAATAATACTGATATTTGCATCTGACGTTGATAGAAAGATAGACCAGGGGAGAGAGAAAATGGGCAGTTGAGAATTACTGCAGTAATAAATCGAAAATCATTTGTCTTTATCGATTGTCTTAGAATATATATATATATATATATATATATATATATATATATATATATATATATATATATATATATATATATATATATATATATATATATATATATATGTAAATATATATATATATATATATATATATATATATATATATATATTTACATTTATATATATATATATATATATATATATATATATATATATATATATTTACATTTATATATATATATATATATATATATATATATATATATATATATATATATATATATATATATATATATTTACATTTTTATATATATATATATATATATATATATATATATATATATATATATATATATATATATATATATATATATGTTTTTTCAAAAAGGCCCATAAAAGAAACACAGGAAATATGAATAAATCACACTATATTTCGGTCAATAAACATCGACCCTCTTCAGGATGTAGAGTAAAAGTAAGGAATACAGTGGAGAGTGACGGTTTATATATGAAAGCAAAAGGGTGTGTACAATTATTCTATAGTTGTTATAATTGCTGGAAGGATTAGCCAAATTTAATTACATCCAGGTGCGTGTTCTTATTGTTGAGCCGCTTGGAGAAAGTCTTGACCTCTGATGCATGTCTGGTGGTCGGTCTCCGTGGATTATCTTCTTAATGATAGGGTTGAGAAGAGTATTGTCCACTGTGTCAGCTTTCCATTGGCCCCCAGATAGGTTTATTGTGTTTGATTGATTTATGATGGCTGATTCCAGGATTTTCCTTCTGTACGGACAGGTACTCTTAAAAAGCAAAGACGACTCACTCCAGTTAATCTGGTGCCCTAAATCCCTAAGGTGAATGAAAATCCCCGAGTTTTCATACCCATATCTAACAGATCTTTTGTGTTCGGATAATCTTTGAGATAGCGAACGGCCAGTTTGCCCAACGTACACTTTTTCACAGTCCCTACATGGTATTTTGTAAACGCCGGCTTCTATTTCTCTTTTATTTTGATAAACATTAATAAGGGCGCTTCCTATGGTCTTTGGATATGAAAAAACAAAGGGGTTCTCAGTTTTGATATGATTTGTTATATTTTTAATACCTTCTATATATGGGAGTTTTATCTTATTTTTAAAATCTCTTTGGTTAGTAACGTCATGATCTTTATAATATATCGTGTTGGCTTTGTTGATGGCCTTTTCTATGACATACGTCGGGTAGAATAGCTGGGCGAGTTGTTTACGGATGATTTCAAATTCTTTATTTAGGTAGGCTGGGGAACAGATTCTCAAACCTCTAAGAAATAGATTGCAAGCTACTCCAATTTTTACAGAAATGTCGTGATAACTAAAGAAATGAATGTAGGAAATAGAGAAAGTTGGTTTTCTATACACAGTGAAATTATACCCCGTCGATTCCCTTATAATTAGTATGTCCAAAAAAGCTAATTTTCCATCTTTTTCCCATTCAGTTTTAAATTTTATGCTAGGGACTAGGGAATTTAGATTATTGAAAAATATATTGAAATCTCCCCAGCTATCATCCCAATATGTGAAAATGTCATCAACATAGCGTTGCCAAACCATGTTCCTAGGTTTAATTGTTGTTAAAATTTCTGTTTCAAAGTATTCCATGTAGAGGTTAGCTAAAATTGGAGATAACGGGCTGCCCATACTACAACCAAAGAGGGTCGATGTTTATTGACCGAAATATAGTGTGATTTATTCATATTTCCTGTGTTTCTTTTATGGGCCTTTTTGAAAAAACATGTTAAACTGTTCGATTACAGTTATAAATAAGACATATATATATATATATATATATATATATATATATATATATATATATATATATATATATGTGAAGAATTTTCTTCACTACTCTTCTTCTTCATAGTTTATACGTAGACTTTGTTATTGTTCGTGACGTCACGGCAGGGAAAAATGTGAGTAATGTGTCTTTCTTGAGCGAGTGTCCCAAGATTAATACTTTTGTGTTTTTTGTATACATTATTCTACCATAAGTATTTAGGTACAATATTTTAAATCTCTTAATTACAACTCAAGTCTGCTAGTCTAGGAGGTATGGTTGTCCACACACGTAAGCCCGACTTGCTAAATTACCTTTTAGTTTCATTTTTTATTCTGTATGCCAGATGTTTAGAATTAGGATTATCTTTGCCCTTGGAGTTGCAAGATTTCTCCTTGTATTCTAAATAAGTGTGTTGCTTGAAATTCACAAGGCATAAGGTTTTTGAGCCTGTCCTAAATGAGAGTTGGCACCTCAAGACCGTAGGCCTACCTACGCACCAAGATACGCTTTTTTTTTGGGAAGGAAGGAGGACGCAGCTGACCTGAACTCGACCTCACAAACATACAGGCTACGGTACGAAACGGAGCTTCCCAGTCAGGCTCCAATATTGTAAACCTCGTGCTCCCACTCTCCATCACTAGCCTGTCCCCTTACACAATAACTAGCCAAGAATACGTCGTAGAAGAGGTCAAGCAGATGACCAGTGTTAGTGCATAGCTGCTAATTCTACAGCACGTCGGTTCCAGTCTTGGGGGCTAGTTGGAGAGCTTGGAGTGGGCCGTTGACTCTGCAGAATAAGTGCTGTAGCCCTAGTGAGCAAACTGAAGACCGCCACATTTAGGACACGGGCGCCCACAACATATAAAAATCTTGTGAGTTTAACTAATGGCCATTCCCCCTCTAGATAAGTTTCAATTTCTCATAAGTTAAGTTTGGCATTACATCTTTCGGGCTGCGTGCATGGAAATTAATGTATTCATATTTTTTTGATCTTGGTAATTGCTTGAGGTCACTGACCACATGTTGGGACCTCACAGCATCCTACCGCACAAATTGTTGATCAGAATGTTTTGACTTATTTATTCTGTTTGAGGTTTAATCCACGTGTTAATTCCGTTTAACGTTTTCAAGTTTTTTGTTGTAAATTCACTTATTCATTTTATCACATGTAAAACTTATAATTGAGTTACTGATATTTTTTTCCAATTTTTAATTTTGTTGTGTTAAAATCATCAAGTTATTTCCATCCCCTTTTTCTGTAATAAATCATTTGGAATAGATTACACATTTTGGTATCTTTAACCACATTATATGAATTTTACCAATTTATACTAGGACAGGTCAGAAGTACCCAAGGTGTTGAAAGTAACCTACTCTAAACAAGTAAGTTGGTATCAGCGAGTGTACGCTCTTTTACTTAGTGCTTTGAAGGTGAAGATCCCCATTTAACTTTACTTTATACTTTTATACTCCACTGTTCCCCCTTTTTTTTATTGTCTCTAATTGCATTAACGTAAGATACCTGTACAGCATCTCACTGGGGTCACTGGGACGGAGTCGAAACAGAGCCTTAGAGTGAGATGACTCTAGCCCTGACAAAGCTAGAGTAGGCCATAAATAATTTCCAAATTAACGTGTGGAGTTCTCCGGCCTCTGGACAGTAAAATTGCCTCCTTTTGTATTTTAGAGTGAAAGGTTAGTGAACTATGGCAGTAAAGTATTAGCAGGGCGTTTGCGTCCCGAGAGTAAGTGCTCATTATCCTCCCCTGTTGAGCTTTGGGTAATTGCCGTAGGGAGACTTTCCTGGACTAAGTTCCCACTCAGCCATTCACATAAAAATTCTCCACAATATATATATATATATATAACCTATATATATATATATATATATATATATATATATATATATATATATATATATATATATATAATTATATATATATGTATATATATATACATACCGTAAATATATATATATATATATATATATATATATATATATATATATATATATATATATATATATATTTACAGTATGTATATATATATACACATATATATAATTATATATATATATATATATATATATATATATATATATATATATATATATATATATATATATATATATATACCGTATATATATATATATATATATATATATATATATATATATATATTGATATATATATATATATATATATATATATATATATATATATATATA